>NC_080021.1:79274769-79577061 GCF_030020395.1 Manis pentadactyla | reverse complement strand
CATGCTAGAAATCACCTGATAGCATCACCAGTATTGACAGTTACCAGCCTATTTAGGGGGATCTGTAATTCAGGGCATCCATGAGAGAGTGTCAGAGTCTGGGATTCCATAGTTTATAATCAGGCGTTAACTCTAATGAGAACTACTGTCTGATCACACACATTCAGAGTTATTCATGCTTAAATGACTTGGAAGGGGGCCTAGAAGATGGCGAATGGTGACAAACTGTGGCCAGGTAAATAAAACTAAGGAGAGCATGGCATGCTTGGAATGGCAGGTGTCGGGGTGGGTGGCAGAGGCAGGGCCAAGGACCTGTAGGATGGTGCTAGAATGTGATGGCCATGATGATGTGAAGTGGCATAAATATTTCTGTTCATGGTCACTGACAGTAACAGCCAAAGCCCTTTTCTGGTAGGACAGTTGAGTGTCTGCTTAAATGCAACTCTTCCTACCTTGGAAAGAGGAAGACAGAAAGAAGGCCCATGGTGGGAGAATTGTCAAGGGAGAAACCACATCAAGAACACACAGACCATGCCCACTTGTGCTGATGTGCATTTGGCACCATCTTCTGATGACAAGGGGGTTGCATCTGGAAGGCCCAACTCAGGTCCTCCCTTCCATCCCTCCCTTTCTCCCCATTCCTCAGTTCTTTCCTCTTATATTTACTGAACACCTATGAAGTACCAGGCATTGAGGGCACACATGCAGGAGGAACTGCAAATCAGTGAGGGGAACTGACATATGTTTGCACCACACATATTTACAGCCTGCTGAGCAGGCTGTGGAGAAAAAAGAAACAAGTGGCTTTTCCTTCGGGGCTTTGTCTAGGATGGGAAGGCAGCTCAGGATGGGGTGCATACACCACAGCTTGTGGTACAGCCTGGCCACATTGGAGCATTTGAAGAGGAGTGTAGAGCTGGCCAGGGGACCTTGGACATAGCATAACAGATGCAAGGACTTGGACATGGGCCTCATCTTGGAGGCAGCGGCAACTGCAGTAGCCTCATGGCTAGGTGTGCATGATGCTTGAGGTGCAGGGCAAGCGAGGTGGAGGAAATGCTCCAGGCAGAGGTGGGAGGCTTTGCAATACATGTGGGGAGATAGTAGTGAGGTGGGGAAATTTTATACCTACTAGCTGGTCACTCTGGGCAAGTTACCCGATTTTACCTGTTCTTCACAGGTCAGGGTGAGAATCAGTGAAAGAGTGTCCATTATTTGTCATCAGAAAACTTTCTATAGAAGTATGATAAGCGATTCCAAATCTTAGCTTTCTGCTTAATTTTGCCCCCTTCTGCCAGATTCTCCCTTCCCCCACTGTTTTATGTCTGGATTCAAAAGAAGTCTTATTGGAGGAGGCTGGCTGTAACAGAATAATAGGGCAGAGAAAGACTAGGATGAGAGGTGCAATCTCAGTAAAGACTTTTTTTCTTTACAGATATTAAAGAAATTCTTTTGACAGGATGCTATTTCTAAGAATCACTTTGAAGGAGGAGGAAAAATTACTTGACATTATTTACATAGGTGGAACATGTATTTCACTTTATTTAGGTTAAAGTATGATAAAGTAGAGGCCACTCAGATGGAAGGAAGGGATGTGGGAGAAAGGGTTTCTGGGTTTGTAGAAAAGTGTGAGGCAGAAACAGGTTTCAGTGGCCTGATCTTGGGAAGCCCAGGCAGCAGGGACAGTGTAGGTCCACAGGATTTCCTCAAATGCATACAAGAAAGGAGGATTCCTAAAGGAGGGTAGGGCTGGCCTGGAGCCCAGGTGGGAGACCACTTCCACTGTTGCAAAATGGAAAAACTAGATGTCCATGTGACGGGTGCCTCTAGCAGCAACTTGCTGGCCATTTGCCTTGGCATCCCCAGGGACTGATGGAGCCAATGACTTGGTGCAGCGCTGCAGTCCGCCGAGCTTGTTAGGCAGAAAGGGGGACATAAGTGGGTGGAGGGAGAATAAAGCCCGTAAAGCCCACAAAAAGGGACTCAAAGAGTTAACCAGATAAAACCAGAGAGCCAGAAAAGACTTACAGAGATGATTAGTTGAAGTTTCAAAGACTAGGAGTTACTTGGAATGTCCAAACACTCCCCAGATGGAAAACAAAAACAAACAGAACATCAGAAAACAACAAGCACAGAAATCATCAGAACGGCCCCTGTCTTCTTTTTATCAATTAGACCAGGCCTCCAAGGCCAAAGACTGTCAGTTAAAGACTTCTCTGTCCTGCCAAGACCCCATAAAATAAGCCTCAGAGTAAACTGCCTGTACCTATCTAACCTTAGGCAGGCCCACTCTGCTCTACAGGGAGAAATAAAATTTACTTTGTTTTCCTAACTTTGGTTTTGAGTCTCAGTCTGACTTCCCTGCATCTCTGAACCAACTTTCTTCCAAACAAGCTCCCTCCCAGGGGCCCTGGTGAAGCTGGAGAGGAGGCTGTGGAGACAGGACAGGGGCCTGGTTGGAGAAAGGCAGAGAGGGAAAGGCGATGGGCCCCAAACCAGCTGAGGTCCTTGGGGAAGTCAGAAGGCACCTCACTTACCTGCTCTTACTGCTTATTTTCCTGGCTTCATTTCTCCAACAATTTCTGGTGGAAATGGATGCCAGAAATCCTTTCAAAATAGCTTGCTTTTTACAGGATGTAGCTTTCCATAAGGATCCTGAGTGTCTGTTTGTTTGGACTGCAGGGTTCAAGTTGAGCAAGAAGAGGCCATTTTGGAGTATGGGGGTGGGAGTGGGAGCTGGAAACCCCACTTGTGTCTTATTTTCCAGGGTCCTGCCCTTTGGGCTGCATCATCTTTACAGTCAATAAAAAGAATGTGACTTGCTGCTGGACCATTTAATAATGCAGCAATAAGTTGTGCTTTCAAGCCCAGCAATGTCTTTCTAGGTGATTTACAAAACATGACTCAATCCCCCAGGGCGCAGATGTGCAGCATTAACTGTTTTTATGGTTGGACTAGCTCAGAGAAGCTCATGCTGCAAGGACCCCAGAGAGTTCACAGCCAGCACAAGGCCTGGGCTGGGTTTGGTCTTTCCAACCACCCTTTCCACTTTGGTTTTGAGTCTGTCTGACTTCCCCGCATCTCTGCGAATAACTGCAGAGCAGCCCCAAAGGTCATGGTAGTGAACTCAAGGCTGGAAGGTGAAAGCACTTTGCAGGGAAGTTGTGTCTTATTATTGTGGCCTTCTCTCCAGGTGCTGAGACTTGTGCCTGGCCCCACCTTGCAGGGGTTACCTTGTGTATTTCCAGAATCTCTTGCCTGGCCTTAGTCCCTCTCTATATCAATAGGTGTCTACAAGGGGTGGAGAAAAGCTGTTCTCTCCTTAGTCCATTTCTATATAAATAGATGTTTACAAGGGTGGAGTGGTGAGCTTGTGCCTGGATGGGGAGAAACAGGGGAGTGAGAGTAGCTGCCCAAGAGGGACAAACAGAACCAGGCTTCTTGTAAGCAATAAATTGGTTTCTCCCACTTTAGTTTTTCCCTCAACTGATTTCAGTTTCATGGATTTATTCACCTCAGGCTGGGAACACGTATTCCTCCAGAGCTACACCTGGCAGTAGTTGGCAGGACCTCTGATCCTGAAATCTGTATTCATGGGTACAAATGTTTGGGTGGGCTGCCCCTAGGGATGGTGGGGTGATACCCAGAAATCCCCCTGTGGATGGTGGGGACCTCTCCCAAGGATGGTGTAGCTTTTTCTGGGAACCCTCCATCTGTGGGGCTTCCACTTGGAGAGCCCCTAGTGGGGAACTGGTCTAGGGTAAAGTGTCTAGACAAGCGGGCCCCTCCCTAGAAGCAGGGAAAGATGGAAACACTGTTAGCTGTGGAATTAGCCCTCCATGAGATAGGAGACTGCTTAGGGGACCTGAGCAGCCATGTGGCAGCAGGAATTGTGGAGTTATTGTTTCTTGGGGCATTGGAAAGGGTTACTGAGGAGAGAGACACTTCAGTGTTGCGTGGATGAGCTGGGTGATGAAATACAGGATGCCTTTAAGAAAGAGAGACAGCTATTGAGAACTGAGGTCACACTGCTGAAAGACACCCCAGTGGTGAGGATGGAGGAAGCAGGAGATTCTGAGCTGCAGGAGGCTGTGGGGGAGGGAGAAGGAGCGGTGCTTTCGGCCCTGGTGATGGCAGAGGAGATGCTGGGAGAGGATGAGGGGGTGGGGCCGAGGGTGGAACTGCTGCTGAGGCCACTTTCTGAGGCACAAGGTCCTCCCATATTAAAGGCCCACCTGGTTGTAATTAAGAAAATAAAAATGCAAAAACTGTGGGTTCCTCACAGGGGGGAGCAGCCCCCTCCCCAGGTTGTGGAGCATGCCATGCTCCACCCCTATAGCCAGGATGAGCTGGTAGATTTGAGCATCAGGTTTTGGCAGACACCTCTGCCTACATGGCTTTGAATCTTTTGCATCTCTGGGATATGGGGGTGGAAATCATTGCTCTGTCGGGTTCTGAAATGGGTAGACTGGCTTCCCTGACAACTCACCCTTCCCTCTGGAGCCAGTTGCAGTGCCTGTTACACTGCAGGGAATCATGTGCTTCTGAATTGGCTGACAACAGCCATCAGGGCAGTTTGGCCTAATCAGGGTGATTTACCGTACTTACCCACTAGCTGGAAAACATATGCAAAGCTCCAACAGGTGTTACAGGAGTTGGGCATGAAAAATAGCATCTATAATATGGACCCCCAGGGCCCCGATGAGGAGTTGTTCACCCTGATGAATGAGAAATCTGGTGCTGCATACAGCTCCCCCATCTCTTTTGAGTCCCTAGTGACTATTCTTGCCCTCCACATAGCGCAACCCATAAGTGAGGCTACTCGTACTTTAGCAGATGTGGGGGAGGTTGAAACAAGAAGGGCACAGAGGGAAGTATGGGCTACGACTGAAAGGAGAGGTGCAAAAGGCCCCATGAAGGTCTCCAGGACCCAGATATGGGTTGATTTGATAAAGGCAGGTGCAGTGAAAGAAAAACTTGATGGGCAGCCCAGTAGCATCTTGTTAGAACTGTGGAACCAATTAAAATGAGAGCGGCAGTTCCAGCCACTGAGGTCAAAGACATGGAAGCCGGAGACAAAGCCCCATGCACAGCTTGTGTTCCTTGAAGGACTTCCTGGCGAAGGACAGGCAAAACCCTCCTGGACCTTTCCAGAGGACAGTTTGGTGTTACAGTTTGACCAAGGGGAGGATCAAAGCACCTGCCTTGGGGGGCTGGCTGGGTCCTCCTGCAACAGAGGCCCTGTGTTGAGCAAATGATCAGTCCCCAGCAAAGGTTTAGTGTGTCCTGGCTTTAGTGAACACAGGAGCTGGATGCTTCTTGGTTTATTGTGACCCTGAGCAGTGTCCTAGAGCCCCCACTCCTATAAAGGGGTGGGGCTATCAGAGTGAAAATAAGCCTGAACTCCTTTGGGAATAGGGCAGTCTAATGTTGTATATGATGTTATGCTCACCTCTGATTCTCTTACAGATAACTTTGGCATTATTGCAAGAGGTTTTGGGTCTTACAGGCTACTAGAGGATGTTTATCCCACAGTTGGCACAAATTCTGAAGTCCTTGTGCCCCTTGGCGCTCAGGGGCATCAGGTAGGCTGGGATAAAACATGTGTGGTCCTCCACTGCTGCAAAATGGACAAACTAGATGTCCATGTGATGGGTGCCTCTAGCAGCAACTTGTTGGCTATTTGCTTTGGCATTCCCAGGGACTGATGGAGCAGATGACTTGGTGCAGGGCAGAAGACAATGTGGGCTGTGGTCCATCAGTGAGGCCTGCCTCTGATGTTTAGAGCAGTCAGGAAAGCCTGGCAGGAGCACACTGTGTGACTGAGGCCCACAGTGATCTGGAGGCTACATGGCCTTAGACATCTCAACACACAGGCCAGCGATGGTTGGCCCTTCTGGCACCTTGGGACAAGGCCTGAAAGCTGGCCTCCTGTGTGTTCCTGAATAACTGCAGAGTGGCCCCCAAAGATCATGGTAGTGAACTCAAGGCTGGAAGGTGAAAGCACTTTGCAGGGAAGTTGTGTCTTATTATTGTGGCCTGTGCCTGTGCTTCCAGGAGTGCTGCATCTACCCCTTTCCTGCCACTGTCCTATCACAGGACCACTCTCTTGAATGCATCCTACCTGATGGACAGGATTTCCCTATGTTAGTGTCATTAAAAAATGTATCTTATTGCCCTTGAGGTTATTCTCTTTTACAGTCTTTGCTGCTTGAGTCCACCTCCTGGCTACATCTGACTCAGTTCTGGGAATCCTCAGGTCTGCATTCAGCCAGTGACCTGCTCTTGCATTGCTGCCTGCTGAGTGTGCACAGGGCTCCCTACTGGTTCAGCTGCTGGCCTCCTGTGGAATGGGTGAGCCATGGACTTAATCTGAATAGAACTTTGAACCTGGCTGGGTCCTCCAGGTTGAGGATTTTAATAATTTGATTGCTGTTGTTATTGTATGTTTTTTCCTTTCCAGAATCTTTCACCTGGCTTTAACCATCTCCATATCGTTGAAAGAAGCTGTTCCCTCCTTAGGCCATTTCCATCTTAATAGGTGTTTACAAGCAGGGAGAGAGGTGAGCACACATGGGGATGGGAGAAACAGTGGAGCCAGAGCAGCGGCCAGAGAAGCAGGTGAGTGGGAGTAGGTGCAGGAGAGGGATGAACAGAGCCAGACTTCCCGTAAGCAGTAGGTGGGTTTCTCCCACTTTAGTTTTTCCCTCGACTGATTTCAGCTTTATAGGTTCATTCACCCTGGGCTGGGGTCACGCACCCCCCTGGAGCTGCACCTGGCGTGCACCTACAGGCTGTCTCTGAGACACGCTCGTGCTCCTGAGAAGAGGATGCGCACCTCTTACACCCTGACAATGTTGGCCCTGGAGGAGAGCTACTAGTTGCAGCTGTAAGAGGGGGTGTGGCACAGGGTTTAGGCCCAGCTGGCAGGGCCCTACTGGCTTGGGGTGAGCGGTCCCCTCCTCATGCCCAGCTGCCCCCCTCATAGCCCCACTGCATGCAGCCTCCTGGCCTTCAGGCCCCTTCTCCGAGCTCTGCGGCCTTTTCACTGTGGTTCAGGAGAACTGGCTACAGTGAACAACTGTCAAATCCTCCCTGTGAAAACCCTCCAGGCCTCCTGTGGGCCCGCAGGATATGTGAGACCTGAATGCTCTTCCAGAACCCTCTGGCTGTGCCCCCCAGTCCTCTCGCCCCAGCCCCTCTGTGGCCTGGGCCAGTGTGGGTCCCTCTTCAGCCCATTTCTGTGCTCCTGGCTGCAGCCTCCCTGCTACTCCCACCTCCTGGGCTAAGGCCCTGCACTGCCCATCCCCACCCAGGACACAGAGGAAGGAGCCGTTCTGCCTGGGAGAAGGGTCTTCCATTACTTGTGAATAAATAGGCTCAACTCAACTCCAGGCCTGCAGCTAGGAGTAGGGGGCATGGCTGTGAATGTGCTTTGTAAACTGTAAAGAGCTTGACAAACATTGGTTATCTACATTGTTCAAATAATAAAATCCAGAGGAAAGGACCTCACAGGATTATTGAGTAATACTGTGAAATATCTTTTAAAAAACCTCTCAGTGTGACAGGTCTTACTTTGTGAAAGGAGAGACCATCAGAAGGTCAAGGACCCTTCCCTTCTGGGAGTCTTAAAATGACAAGATGTCTGGAGCTTTGGGAGTCTGCAGAAACTTGTGAGTGATAACCAGCTCCCAGGTCCTCCATCAAGGGGTACTGAGACCAATGCCACCAACCTTTTCTAGTATAATCTTACTGAAGAAACAAATGAGCCCTTCACCAGCTCAGGTTCTATATGTACATGCATGATTAGGGCAAGGTTCCTCACCACACCTACTCCTAAGAATAGAAGGAATCACCTTTTAATGCATCTGTCATGTTTTCAGGTGCTTTTCAGTTACTGTATATTTGAACCACAAATTCTATTTGGAAAGACGCAGTTACTTAAAATGACCTACATCATTTCTGGATTATAGAGATTTACAGACTGAATCAGTGAGAGAGAGAGCAAGAGAAAAGAAAAAAAGGAGATAAAGAAAATTAACTCAGTTTAGAAATTATTCTTGGAAGTATTTGTTCACAATTAAGTTTTGGTTCTGACAGAGTTCAGGACATTCTGCCCCCAAATATGACACCTTGGCACATTGAATATTTCAAGCTGAATTTGAGAAACAGTTACTGCAGAAAGGATTTTTCTTATCTCTCCTTAAAGCAGGTCATAAGACCCTCCTGTGAGAGGCGCCTCACTGTAACTGGAGGAAAGGAACAGCCTGATTTCCAAAGATCGTGTGACTCAAGAGAGGAATCTGAACCAGCACACCTTGCTCAGTTCCCCCGTTTACTGTATACACTTAGCTCATACCTCTCTAGTCCTCACACTTTCCCATAATGCTCCCATCTTCATCAAACCCAGCAAAAAAATGCTCAGGTTTATCTGCCTCTCAGGTCTTTATTTCCTTGTGAAGATTTATGTGTCATGTAAAACTTAAATAAATTTTATTAGTTTAGATTAAACAAATTTGTACGCTTTTCTCTTGTCAGTCTATTGTTACAGGGGCCACAGCTGAGAATTTAGAAGGGTAGAGGAGGAGATACGCCTCCCCTGTAGCTCTTACAAATTATGTTTTTAAAGCAACACAGTAAGTGGTTATATGAAGATCACTGATAGCAAATGACAACATGTGTCGGGTGGCACGGTCTCTATCAAGAGCCTCAAAGACCTGCTCAGAATCTGCAGTGTCTTGAACAATGCAGGAAGAGGGGGGAGAGCAGTGCTCCTGAAACTGTCCTAGACGACTAAAACATGGTGATGGAGGAAAAAGGTAAAATTCTTCAATCTATGTATTAATTGATAGGTACGTGTGACTGAATCAAGTTAAACAGTATAAATAGGTATTCAGCTACTTCATCTCAATCCCCAAATGTTTATATGTTAAGCTTCAAAACTATGTTCTATCTCCTTGAAAAAAATAGAGGGTTTGCTTTATATAAAGAATCACCTTAAAATCAGGTAACTACACTAATCCCCAGTTCACACCAGTTTGTACTCTGAATTTGGAACACCTTTACAGAGCCATACAAACGAGTAGTGGTCATCCCTTCACCGACACTGTTCACATATTGTGCTTCGTTTTAGATTCCTTCACACTCTCATGTAATTCCATGAACATTTGCTGGGCACCTTCCTCTCCTGCCTTGAGTCTGCTCCTGGGCTAATGCTGGGAATGTTCAGGGAGATTATGGTCCTCCACCTCTCTCAAATCTTTCGGGTTTTTTGATCAATGTCTGGGCCTGGACCTCTGTCCCATTCCCCACCCCTGACCTTATGATATCTGCATGAGACATCTCCTTTGGGAAACTTGTCCCATCTTCCAACTGTGTAAGTTCCTCTTCAGTGGTCTCTTACCACCTCAAGTGCAACTTTGATTTTAATTCTCAAGATATTTATTAGCCTTTCTTTTTTTGTGGAATCCAGATGGTAGCAGACTGAGTTCTACTCATTGCTATACTCTCAGAGACTCAGAAAATGCCTAGCACACTTGATAATTACTTGATAAATTGCACTGAATTGCATTGAACTGAATTTGGAAGTGTTGTAAATTGAGGTATTGCTTGGATGCCATTCTTGCTATAATAAAGAGATACAAATGACCTGCACCTCGGATGTTTATTAGTGTCCTGGGGCCAAACTAGCCCTGAGAGACCGACTGTATAAATCACAAATCATCAAGATTCCAAGGTGCATTTCTTCCCTGACCAAGACATGTTCCTAATAGGACAGAAGTAAATTAAATGCATGCCATCAGCAGGTGTAAAGGTTTTTCAATTAGGTTTTGTATGCTGGCAAGCAGTAAAAGAACAGTAATTTCCCAAGACAGTGACTTTAAAATGGAAATGACCAACTCCAGATACATGGCTCTAAATCTTCTAAAATTGACCAGAATAAATTATTTTGAGCTTTCTAAAATACATGTAGGGACAATTTTGATTGTATTAAGGGAAAATTAAGTCTGAGTAAAACTCTGGGATTATATGTGTCTCCAAATTTTTCCATTAGTACAATGCAAGGCATGGTACAATTTGGAGATTATATTCAGGTGGTCCAATGACCACGACAATTACATGATCATTCTGAAGCAAATAGCATTTAGTTTATTCTGAATGACAGACTTGTGAAAAATATTTTCAGCAGATAATTATAAAATGAACATGTTTAAGTAATGATTAAAAGAGAATAAGAAAAAAAGTGATACTGCAACTCTAGGCTAATATTATAGCTCTAATTGAGCACTGAAATTTATGTCTGCATTTCCAAGATGTCAAAGTCAAGAATAAAAAATTAAAAAATAAGCTAATGGGTTAAGTAATTCTCACTGTTGTTTTTGTAGAAGTACAAATAGTATTTGTCCTGTCAGAATATTCTAAAAGTATTGGACCAGCACATAGTCACTACACTTTTCATGGGATAAGTGGTAGGTTCAAAGACTACTGTCTGCACTATAAATTTTCCCCAAAATCTAAGTCAGGTCTGTTCCTCATGTACTTCTCCTCTCAGGTATGAGACAGAATGAGGGCAGGATGGACCTAAACTCTAATTCAAACAAGTCACCAAACCAGCTTTTACCAAAAGAAAAAACAAAATCAGTGTTCTCTACAAGGTGGAAGATAGGGAGTGGGCCTTCCTAGGGTTTCAAAAAGGTTCTTGAGGAGACACTGAGAAAAAGCATGCAGACATGAAGACATTGCTGCCGGGCAGTGACTGAACAACTCATTGTAGGACAGGCCTAGAGTACACGCTCTGACATGTAGTTGTTCCTATTGACTGAGGTCTAAGTGGGGACACTTGGATCTGGTGAGTGATTTCTACTGGGAGCTCTTCAGCCCATCTATTTGATCTCCAGGTGGTAGAGACTGCAAAGTGGTGCAGGAGTCCTTTCTCTGCACTACCCACTTTCCTAAGCCCTCCTGGGATGTCCTGTGGGTTAGCAGAAATCACCAACTGAGTTGTATCTGCATTTTATGCTTTCATGGGAGTGGGGGCATACCAAAACCTGTACAGAGTATAGGATGTGCATTGGGAGGAGAATTGCAGTCTACCCTTCCATTGGCCCAGGGCTATGAAAAGGTGGCTGCTGGCCTGCTAAAAGAAAAATCCAGTTCACCAATCTAGACCGGATAGTGCATAACCTGTATGACCAAACATGACAGCCCTAAAGAAAGTTGCTTCAAATGTTCAAATATATATATTTTGATATAGGAAGACTATTTAATGTGTGGTAGATAAAGCCTGATTTGGAACAGATTACTTAAAGTATTTTGGGGTCTTCTTTATTCCTAACAATTTTTTTTTAATTCGGTGATGACCAACCAGAATGAAGACCAGTAAAGAAACAGAGGATTTGAACAACAGTGTGTACTAACTGGGCATAACAGACATATGTGCAGAATACTCCATCCAATAATACCAGATACATGTTTTTCTTTAGAACACATGGATTATTCTTCATGGTAGACCACATGTTAGGACACAAAAAAGTCTTAATAAATTTAAAAAGATTAAAATTAGACCAAACATCTTTTATACTTAAAATGGATAAAAGTAGAAATCAATGGCAGATGGAAAACTAATATTCACCAACATGTTAAAATTAATACACTCTTCAACAACTAACAGGGTTAGGGTGTCAAAGAAGAAATCACAAGGAAAATTAGGAGATGTCTTGAAATAAATGAAAAAATATTACAACATACCAAAAACTATGTGCTTTTATATTTAACAATCTCATCTAATCTTCCCCAAACCCTACAAAATTAATGTTGTTAACAAAATCATTGTTCCCTTACCTGCCAGGGCCCCGAAGTTATTTAGGTTTGAAACCTATGAAACTCCACCTTGCATCTCTCCTGTTTCCATCATCTTGCCAGCACACATATTTGTTGGGGAAATAGCTGTTCTCAGTTGTTGGTACAGACATCTGATAGACTGGCAAGAGATTGGATTTGGACTTCAGTTTAGATGTAGAATTGCATATTAGTTCAGCCTTCAGCAGTCCTACAGCACATGGAGCTTCCTTGTCTTATGTATAAAGTAGGGTTAACAACATTGATTTTGTAGGTTTGGGGAAGGTTAGATGAGATTGTTAAATATAAAACCACATGGCACATGCCTATTGGTCACCAGAGGGTTCAGCAACTGTTGGTTTCCTTCTTCTCTTTGCCTCCATAAACTGTCAGTCTTCCTGTGAAAGGGAATGGTGACCATGCCATGTGATTTTCATGGATTAGTGGTAGGAGAGGATGAGAAGGGTGGTTTGGTAGTCTGCATAAGGGTCTCCTGTGGTGAGTTAAATGGTAAGATCCTAGACACTAAGGACTGGTCATTGTCTTTTATCTATAGGTCTAATATGCTGCTTAATGAGTGCATAGAGAATAATCATTGAATTTTGTCAAGGTGGTAAAAAAATCACCAAAATGGCATTCACCTCTAGCTTTGATGACAATCTCAGGGAGAAAAATATATAGATCATCTGGACTTTTGGGAATAGAATATATCTTTCAATACTGGTGAAGGTAATACCTTATGCTTGCAGAAATCTGGAGAAAAATTAAAGGTAGGAAAAAAGGAACTCAAGGATTATGTTACTTATGATTCATTTTTCCCTTCTTGCAGCAATATTCTCATTTTTTAATGTTTTTTTTGGCCCAATTTGCAGGAGCAGATGCTTGTCCCAGAAATTCTGACCAACTTGCTCTAAACCTGTCTTTCCTCTCTTCAGTGCAGAGCATTCCAGGGGCACATTGTGGGCAGACAGTGTTTCCGCTCACCTTTACTCTCAAACTCCAGAGAACTAGGATGGAAGAGATCAAGGAAGAAAATGAATGTTTATCAAGTTTTTGACACTGGCTATTGCTTTTCTTCGCTTTTACTTTCAACCATATGCATGCCCTGTTTCATAACAGAAACTAGGAAGGTGCACCTAGGGATTGATAAAGTCATAGGCTGGGGGGAAAATCTCTAGGCTCCATCCTGAATTCCAGCTGTAGCCCAAACAAAACAAAACAAAACAAAATCAGAAAGGAGAACTGTGAGCTAAAGCTGGAGCAACAGCTGGATATTTAGCTGACCACTAAGTAAATAAATAATTAGAGACCAAATTAGTATTATTAGTGCATGATGGCTTTTCTTGCCAAGCTGCTGCAATCAGTTGCTTTGAATTCTCCCTGTAATCTTTGCAAATTTCAGCTCCATGGCCTTATAGGTCCCAGGGGCCATCTCACAATAGGTCACTGCAGATGTGGAGAGCTCTCTCTCTCTCTCTGTTAAACAGACCACACTTCTGGAATACTTTTCAAGTTCTTATCTTGTAAATTTGCAAAAATAATACCAGACATGATATTTTTCTAGTCGTTATTTTTCCAAAGATGAAGCCCTCTGGAGCTGAAAAATTGAGATCCCAAGAACTACTGTGTGTCACATGGTAAGTGGGAAATGCTTTTCAAATGGCAGGAAGAATGATCTTGAGAGAAAGTTGCTTTAATTTAAGAAACATGCTAATAACCCCTCTATTTAATAGACCTCTATCCTCCAGGCATTTAAAATAATAATGACTCCTTGATCTCAAGTTAATGTAATAGTATTTTCAGTGTTTTTTTCATACATCATCTTAGGATTCACTGTGGTTTGATATCCTTCACATTTAATGTTTAACTTCAGTGCCTATAGTTTCCATGAGATTACTATCTAGAAGTCAATCAATACCCCCTTCTGGATTCTGAAGCTGTTTATTAAAATTTCCTCATCTAAGCAGAAGATAACCAAATTTAAAAAGATGGTATTTTATCTTATGTTTGATTGAAATACCAGTGGATAAATCTGTGGAGGCTTTGTTTATGGCCACTGAAGACTTCTTTCTCACTCCAAGCTTTACCACCTAGGAAGGTGGTTGAATATCCAGTGTTAGTTCCAAACAGGGTCCCAAAAGCACACTGCCTGGGTGTGAATCCTGGTGCTGTGACATTAGGCAACTCACTTTAGATGAGTCAGTTTCCTCATCTACAAAATGGAAATTCAGTTATTCAGCAAATGATTATGAACTACCACTTGCAAATCTCCAAAGCTGGGCTGTGGTGGTGAGCAAAACCCAAAATGTCCTTGATCTTCTAGAACTTTTATTTTATGGAGGGACAGAACAACAAACAAATGCCCTAGGGTGAACTTGTTCTGAAGAATATTAAACTGCGGAAGAGGGTGGAGAATGATGGGCGAGGAGCACTTGTTCTCCAGAGTGCATGGAAGCCTCCATTGGGCAGCATGTGACAGAGCCTCTCGGGAAGTCCCAAAGGAGCCCTGTGGGTCTGGAGAGCGGCTGTAGCAGGCAGAGGAAGCAGTCATTGCGAAGCCCTGAGAAAGGGCCAGCCTGCACATTAGAGGAACAGCGAAGAGGCCAGCAGGGCCAGCTACATAGGCAAGTGGCTGGTCCCATGCAAAATGAAAAGTGGGGTCCTGGCCAGGCGCGGGAGCGTCCCTCTTCCCTTACTACGGCGTCACCACACTACATGGTAGACGGGAAACACAAAGTGCAACCTCCGCGGCAGGACGCGCTCGGGGCCTGCCAGGTGGCTGGGGGCACGCGGTCCCCGGGCACCGCACGCCCTGCGCAGGACCCAGCGGGGAGCGCGGGCTTCCGGGACCAGGGGGCCCATACGTCCAAAGCCGCGGGGCCGGCGGTCCGGGCGCCGGAGGCAGCGCGCCAGGCGGCGAGAGGGCGTCCTGGAGACGGGAGTGAGCTGGCGGCGGCGTCCAGCCAAGGCAGGCGCCAGGCTCTGTAGGCCTTGCTTACCCCGCACACTCAGAGATAACACTACTAAGAATATCAGCAGGCGACACAGCGCCAAGCCCCTCGCGGGGGCCCTTGCGCCCTGCACCCGGTGGCGGGGTTGCCGCGGGCCTTGCAGGGCCCGACGAGGGGCGAGCGGAGCGTGGGAGGGGAGGGAGGGCCTCCCGGCCGGCCAGCACGGAATTGGCGCCCTATCCATGGGGCGGGAAGGCGCCCCAGGCCTTGAGCGCAGGGGTGACCTATCCGGCTTCTGTTGTAAAAGGAATACTGGCTGTTGTGTGGTCCCTAGACTTCGGGGGACAAGGATGGAAGCAGAAAGGTCAGTTAAGGGGGAGCCATTAGAACAGTCCAGATGGTTTGGAATACGAAGCATCGAAAATGCAAACATTCCAAATTTGCAGTTTGCTGATGGATTGGAGGGGGGGGAGTGAACGGAAAGCATCTAGGATGGCATCGCCAAAGCATTTGGCCTGAAAAGATGAAGAATGGAGTTACATTTTCTGAGATGGGATCTTCTTGGGATGAAAATAAAGATAACGGGACCTACTTGCAGTATTGGATTGTTGTGAGGGTAAAAAGTCAATAAAGCAAAGTTTATAACAGTGACATATAATAAACATTCAATAAATACTAGTTACTTTTCCCCCAAGCTATAGCACATTTTAAAAATCCAGTAGAAAAAAATGAACTGCATATCTGGTACTGTGGTCCATTTAAAAACAATAAAGTTAAAAAGAAACAAAAAGTCCCCCACAGCAGTTTTGCAGAGTTCTTATCAGAGCCTTTTTCATTATCATATTTTGATGAGCACATACAAGTTTACAGTCAATCTCTTAACTGACTTTCAGCATTCACATTAAGTACTAAAAATAATAGGGAAATGGCAATTTGATAAATGGGCGTCTGGGAAATACTCAGAATTTTGATTTTAGAGCGTTAAAATATTTTTCACTGATCACTGAAGCGAGGGGTAACATTTTCGTAGACCAGCTGCATTCATAAGTCAATCTCCTTTTCTTGACGCATACAGGGTGAAAGCACTTAACGCTTTGCGAAATGGTAGGGCGTGGGGGGAATTCCCGGACAAGCTCTTACAGGTTTCATTCTCAGATGGAGAGCACTACTGATGGAAGAGATACACTGTCATGAATATTTGATTTAAATTTTCCCCTACAACTATTCATATCTACTGAATAAGTCTTGATGTATCAAAAGCTACTTTATTATGATGGGATTATAATTTATAAAAATATTTCAAACATTTGATAAGTATTGCATTTGGGAAATTAATTTCCCACTTCATGCAGGATTAGATATTTAGTGTTTTGTTTGAGATGTACTTGTAGTTTGTATGACACATAGATATTCAAATACAAAATCACATTCAAAAGACAAATAGATTTCTTTTTGGAGTGTAGCTTTCTGCTTAGTTTTTAAGGAGGTTAATCATTTCAGAGTTGCCTGTAATTACAGGTTAGGTTTATAATAAAAATTTGCATTACTTATGCAAGAAGTATACTCTTCAATCTTGAAACATTATTATCAATGCTCCTAATTTTTACATGAAAAATCTGAGACTCAGGAGGCAGACTGCCTTAAGATTTCACCCTTTGTAACAGGCAGAGTCAGAATTTGAACCCAGGTCCTTGGTTGACTCAAAAGCAGGTACATTTTAAAAACTACACTATGGGGTCCTTTTGGCTGCTGTTTAAAGAGAGATTCATGTGACCAGTGCTGAGTCTGGGAATTAACTGAGATGCTGAACAAGTGATAGTAATCCTGTTGGATGTGGAAAGGGTCTGAGTCTTTTTACGTGTTAAGCGTTAGAGCTTAGAAGGATTCTCCTTAACCTGAATATCTCCATCCACCTCAGTAAACTTATTTCTAAATAAACCAAGTACTCAGTAAACTTAATACTATTACTAACTTATGGTAAGTAATACTATTACTTACTTATGGTAAGTATCAGGTTGGGTTTATAATGAAAAGTAAGTACCTGGCTTATTTCACTTAGGATAATAATTTCTAGGTCCACCTATTTTGTCACAAATGGCAGAATTTCTTTTTATCGCTGAATAATATTCCATTGTGTATATTTACCACATCTTCTTTATCCATTTATTTGCTGATGGACCTTAACATATCTTGGCTATTGAAAATAATGCAGCAATCAACACAAGTGCATATATGTTTTCAAATCAGAGATTTTGTTTGATTCAGGTAAATTTGCAGGAGTGGAATTACTGGATGATCATATGACATTTCTATTTTTAGTTTTTTGAGAAACCTCCATACTGCCTTTCACAGTGGCTCCACCAATTTACATCACTACCAACAGTACAAGAGGGTTTCCTTTTCTTCACATCTTTGCCAACACTTTATTTCTTGTTTTTTGGATAGTGGCCATTTTGAATGGTGTGAGGTGGTATCTCATTGTGGTTTTGATTGAATTTCCCTGATGATTAGCTACATGGAGCATCTTTTCTTGTGCCTGTTGGCCATATGTATGTCTTCGGAAAAATTACTATTCAGGTCCTCCGCCCACTTTTTAATTGGATTATTGTTTTGGTGTTGAGTTGTGTGAGCTCTTTATATATTTTGGGTGTTAACTCTTTATCAGATACATCATTTACAAATATATTCTCCCATATTTTAGGTTGCCTTTTTGTTTTGTTAGTTTCCTTTGTTTTGTAGAAGCTTTTTCATTTGATATAGTCTCACTTGTTTATTTTTGCTTGCCCAGGAAGATGCATCCAGAAAAAAATTACTCATGCATGCTTATATTCAAGGGACTTTTGTCTGTTTTCTTCGAAGAGTTCTATGGTTTCATGTCTTATATTTAGGTCTTTAATCCTAAATTTTGACTTTTGTGAATGGAGTTAGATAGTAATCCAGTTACATTCCCTTTCATATAGCTGTCCAGTTTTCTCAACACCATTTATTGAAGAGGCTGTCTTTTCCCCATTGTATTTTCTTACCTCCTTAATCATAAATTCATTGACCATATATGTATGGGTTTATTTCTGGGCTCTGTATTCTGTTCCATTGATCTACGGTCTGTTCTTGTGTCTGTATGTACTGTTTTAATCACTGTAGCTTTGCAGTATACCTCCAAATCAGGTTGGATGATCCCCCCAGCTTTGGTCTTTCTCAAGATGGCTTTGGCTATTTGGAGTCTTTTGTAGTTCCATATGAATTTTAGGATTATTTGCTCTAGTTAATTGAAAAATGCCAGGTATTTTGATAAGACTGCATTGAATCTGTAAATTGTTTGGGCTGGATGGCCATTTTGACAATAATGGTTCTTTCTAGGTATAAGCATGGGATAGATTTCCATTTGCTTGTGCCCTCTTCAATTTCTTTCATCATTGTCATAGTTTTCAGAGTACAGGTCTTTTACTTCCTTGGTGAGGTTTATTCCTAGGTATTTTATTCTTTTTGATGCAATTGTAAATGGAATTGTTTTCTTGATTTCTTTTCTAGTTCATTGTTAGTATATAGGAATGAAACAGATTTCTCTATATTTATTTTGTATCCTTCAACTTTTCTGAATCCATTTATTAGTTCTAATAGTTTTTGATGGAGTCTAGGGTTTTCTATAGTATCATGTCATCTGCAAAGAGTGACAATTTTACTTCTTCCTTCTCAACTTGGATGCCTTTTCTTTTTTTTTTTTTTGTCTGATTTCTGTGGCTAGGACTTCTAGTACCATGTTGAATAAAAGGGGTAAGAGTGGACATCCTTGTCTTGTTCCTGATCTTAAAGGAAAAGTTTTCATCTTTTTACCATTACAATGTTAGCTGTGGGTTTCTTTATTACATTAAGGTATGTTCCCTCTATACCCATCTTGTTGACAATTTTTATCATGAATAGACGTTGAACTTTGTCAAATGCCTTTTTAGCCTCTATTGAGATGATCATATGGTTTTTTACCCTTTTTTTTCCTGTTAGTATACTGTATCACACTGAGGATATTGTACCATCCTTGCATCCCTGGAATAAATTCCACTTGGTCATGATGCATGATCCCTTAGATGTATTTTTGAATTCAGTTTGATAATATTTCACTGAGGATTTTTGCATTTATATTCATCAGGGATATTGATGTATAATTTTCTTTTTTTGTAGTGTCTTTCTCTGGTTTGGGTATTAGAGTGATGATGGCCTTATAGAATGAGTTTGGAAGTGTTCCCTCCTCTTCTATTTTTTGGAATACTTTAAGCAGTATGGGTATTAGCTCTCCATTAAATGGTTGGTACAATTCACTTGTGATGCCATCTGGTACTGAACTTTTATTTGTTGGGAATTTTTTGATTACCAGTTCAATTTTGTTATTGGTAATTGTTTTGTTCAGATTTTCTATTTCTTCCTGGATCAGTCTTGGAAGATTATGTGTTTCTAGGTATTTGTCCAT
This sequence comes from Manis pentadactyla, assembly GCF_030020395.1. Classification (NCBI taxonomy): domain Eukaryota; kingdom Metazoa; phylum Chordata; class Mammalia; order Pholidota; family Manidae; genus Manis; species Manis pentadactyla. Next base: position 79,557,813 of record NC_080021.1, on the reverse strand, counting down.
TTTTTTCTAAGTTGTTTGACTTATTGGCATAATTTTTCATTAAATTCTCTTATAATTCTTTGAATTTCTGTGGTGTCAGTTGTAACTATTCCTTTTTCACTTCTGTTTTGGTTTGTTTCCTCTTTTTTTTCTTTATAAATCTAGCTAGGAGTTTGTCTGTTCTGTTAATCTTCTCAAAGAACCAGCTCTTGATTTCATTGTTTTTTTTCTATTGTTTTATTCTCTATTTTATTTATTTCTGCTCACTCTTCATTTTGTCCCTTCTTCTACTAACCTTGGGTTTCATTTATCCTTTTTCTAGTTTCTTTAGTTGTGAATATAGACTGCTTACATTGTTCTTGTTTCTTGAGGCAGGCCTGTATTGCTATGTACTTCCTTAGAATGCTTTCGTGGCATCCCACATATTTTTAAATGTTGTATTTTTGTTTTCATTTGTCTCCATGTACTGGTTGATCTCTGTTTTGATTTGTTCACTGATCCACTGGTCATTTAGAAGGTTGTTTAGCTTCCATGTGTTAGTGTTTTTTTAAATTTCTTTACATAATAAATGTCTAGCTTCATACCATTTGTGGTCTGAAAAGATGCTCGATGTAGTTTCAATCTTTGAATTTATAGAGGCTCTTTCTGTGGTATAATATGTGATCTATTCTCAAGAATGTTCCACTTGAGAAAATGTGTATCCTGCTGCTTTTGGGTGGGATGCTATGTACATATCTGTTAAGTCCATCTGGTCTAATGTGTCATTTAATGTCTCTGTTTCCTTATTTACTTTCTGTCTGGATTATCTATCCATTGATGTAAATGGGGTGTTAAATTTCCCTACTATTTTATTGCTGTCACTTTTTCACTTTAGGGCAGTTAGTACTTGCTTTATATATTTAGGTGCTCCTATGTTGGGTGCATAGATTTTTTACAAGTGTTATATCCTCTTGTTGGACTGATCCTTTTATCATTATAATGTCCTTTTTTCCTTGTTACTTTCTTTGTTTTGAAGTCTATGTTTTCTGATACAAATACTGCTACTCCTGCTTTTTTTCTCCCTTTTATTTGCATGAAATATCTTTTTACATCCCTTCACTTTCAGTCTATGTATGTCTTTAGGTCTGGAATGGGTCTTTTGTAGGCAGAATATAGATGGGTCTTGTTTCTTTATCCATTCTGCCACCCTTTATCTTTTGACTGGTGCATTCATTCTGTGTACATTTAAGGTAATTAGTGATAAGTATGTACTTATTGCCATTTTGTTTTATTGTAGTTCCTCTCTGTTCCTTTCTTCTTCTTTTAAACTCTTCTCTGTGATTTGATGTTTTTCCTTAGGTTATTCTTAGACATTGTTAAAACATTTTTTTTGTGTATCTATTATAGGCTTTAGGCTTGTTGTCATAGTTTCCTAGATATATGACAGTCTATATTAAAGTTGATAGTCACTAGATTTTGAACACATTCTAAAAAAACTACATTTTTCTTCTTCTCCACACTTTATGAATAAGATGTCATAATCTACATCTTTTGTGCATTCCTTGACTAATTTTATGTATAGCTGACTTTCCTACTTTTGATTTTTTAACTTCATACTTGCTTTATAGATTATTGGTGTACTACCTTTACTATAGGTTTATTTTCACTGATGAAAAATATTTGGACTTAAGAATATTCCCATCTAAAGAAGTCTGTTTAACATATCCTGTCAGTCCTGTTTAATAATGGTAAATTCCTTTAACTTTCATTTATCTGGGAAACTTTTAATCTCACCTTCAATTCTGAATGATAATCTTGCTGGATACAGAATTCTTGGAGTAGGTTCTTCCCTTTCAATACTTTGAATATTTCATGCCACCCACTTCTGGCCTACAAAGTTTCTGCTGGGAATTCTGCTGATAGCCTTATGGAGTTTCTCTTTTAGATAACTTTCTGCTTCTCTTGCTGCTTTTAAGATTCTCTCATTATCTTTAATCTTTGCCATCTTAATTACTATATGTCTTGGTGTTGTCTTCCTGGGGTTTCTTTTGTTAGGTGCTATCCATGCTTCTAGGACCTGGGTGTCTATTTCTTTCCCCAGATTGCAGAACTTTTCAGCTATTATTTCTTCAGAGAGATTTTCCTACCATTTTTCTCTCTCTTCTCTTTCTGGGACCACTAGTATGTGAATATTGTTTCATTTGGAGTTGTCACACAGCTCTCTTAGAATCCTATTTTTAGAAATTCTTTTTTATCTCTGTTCCTCAGCTTCTTTACTCTGCAGTTCTTCTTTTTCCACCTCACTGATTCTTTCCTCTGTTTCCCTGCAGGGGAGCATTGATTGAGTGACTGTATTAATTTATAAGCAAACATTTTGAGTTCATATTCTCAAGTTAATTTAACTTGAGGCAATTTTTCTGAAATATTTCTTGCATGGTGCTTTTAAGGTGTACAAACCTATGCATTTGATAAAGAACTGCTTTTACTATAAATGGATGGATACACAAGTTATTAACTAACACAGCATTCAGGGAACACAAGCAACTAATATCACTGTGAGCAGGAAATCAATAAATCTTTCTTTTATCCATCCCTGAATGGATAAATGAGAACTGTGCAAATAGTAACATATTGGGTAGAGGATAGTATCAGTCACCTTTATGATCACCTTATGTTTCTCTAAGATGAGTCCAGAGATAGGTTGACTTTTCATTCTGTTGCTCATTAATTAATAATAAAACAAAACCCACAGTGATTTCATATGAGTGTCCTATGTGCCAGATACTTTTCTAAGAGCCTTAGGGACTATACCTACTTTAATTCTTGCAATTACCCTGTGAGGTAGGTACTGTTATCATCACCATTTTATGGATGAAAAGACTAAATCTTACTAGATGGAATATTTGGCCCAATAAACTGTGCCAAGTATTATCTGTTGATAGAAGCCTTTTTCTACTGTCCCTTTTCTACTTGGACTTTACTAGTGTCCCCTAAATTACTGTGACTTTTTTTCCTATTGTCTCCTAAACCACTGTGGCTGGAAACATGAAAATCTCATTTTCCAGATGCCTTGCTTACCTGGGTCCATGGGAGGCAATGGAAGGTAATCATAACTAAAAAATGTGTGAAGAAAATAGAAACTATCATATTTTTGGCAGTGGCAGGTGACTACAGACCACTGCAGTAGTTGCCAGCAGTCCTAGTACCACAAAAGTGAGCATGGATACACACACACACACACACACACACACACACACACATACATACATACATACATATATACCACATCTTCTTTACCCACTTATTCATTTATGGGCATTTAGGTTTTTTTTCCATATCTTGGCTATTATAAATAATACTGCATTGAACATGGGGGTGTTGACATATTTCTGAATTAGTGTTTTCACTTTCTTTTGATGAATTCCCAGAAGTAGATTTTGTGTGAGAAACAATCTTACTGTTTTCCATAATGATGGCACCAAATTACATTTCCACCAACAGTGATCAAGGGTTCCCTTTTCTCCACATCCTTACCAGCACTTGTTATTTCTTATCTTTTCAATAATAGCCATTCTGACACATTGAGGTGATTTGCATTTTTGCATGTCTCTGATCTGCATTTCACTGATGATTAGTGATGATGAGTACAATATAGCTTTCCATTTATTTGGGTCTTCCTCAATTTCTTTCAACAATGTCTTACAATTTTCAGAATGCAGGTCTTTCACTTCCTTGGTTAAATTTATTCCTAGATATTTTATTCTTTGATGCAATTGTAAATGGGATTGTTTTCTTAATTTCTCATTCTGCTAATTCATTATTAGTGTACAGATATGCAAAAAATTTCTGTGTATTGATTTTGGTATTGTGCAACTTTATTGAAATTTGTTTTAGTTCTAACAGTTTTTTGGTAGCATCCTTAGTAGTTTCTATAGATAAAATCATGTCATCCTCAAACAGTGACGTTTTTACTTCTTCCTTTCCAGTTTGGATGACTTTTATTTCCTTTTCTTGCCTAATTGCCCTGGCTAGAACTTCCACTAAATGCTGAATAAAAGTGATTAGAGAGGCATCCTTGTATTATTCCTGATCTCTGAGAAAAGCTTTCAACTTTACATTATTGAATATAATGTTAGCTTGTCATATGTGGTTTTTATATTGAGTATGATGTGGACTTGTTATATATGGCCTTAATTATGTTGAGATATATTTCTTCTATATCCATTTTGTTGAACGGGTTATCATAAATAGGTGTTGATTTTTGTCAAGTGCTTTTTCTGTAACTATTGAGATGGTCATATGATTTTTATTTGAATCTATTTTCAACCGGGATATTGGCCTATAATTTTCTTTTCTTGGGATTGTTGTTTGGTTTTGGTATCAGAGTAATGCTGGCTTTGTAAAATGAGTTTGGAAGTGCTCTGACCTCTTCAATTTTTTGGAACAGTTTGAGAACGATAAGTGCTAAGCCTTTAATTGTTTGATAGAATTCACCAGTAAAGCTGACTGGTCCTGAATTTTGCATATTGGCAAGTTTTTGTTTATTGGTTCAATCTCCTTACTATTAATTGCCTATTCAGATTTTCTGTTTCTTCATGATTCAGTCTTAAAAGATTTCATGTTTCTAGGAATTTATCTTTTTCTTCTAGGCTGTCCAATTTGTTGGTGTGCAATTGTTCATAGTAGTCTTGTGTGCTTTCTTATTTCTGTGGTATCAGTTGTAACTTCTATTTCATTTCTGATTTTGAGTCCTCTCTCTTTTTTTCTTGGTGAGTCTAGCTAAAGATTTGTTAATTATGTTTATCTTTTTAAAGAACCTGCTCTTAATTTCACTCATTTTTCTATTATACTTAGTGTTTAATGTACTTACAATTTTTAGGAAATGTGAACTATTAAAAAGACAGTATTTCAACTTAAGAAAGTTTATAAAACTTTGACAGACTATTCAGTACTGGATTTTCCCTCTTGCCATAAAAGGCTAGACCTGGACAAAATAGACAACTTACATAGATACTAGACAACATGCAGTGCACACATGTATCTTAGAAAGGAAATAAATCATGTAAGACCAACAATTGCCCTGGTTTTTTGCCTGGAGGAACTTTCTAAACTGTGGTGTAGGAAAGGGAACTCAAGTGGAACACTGCTCTGAAGATAGATATCAGTGTTCAGGAAAGATGAGATGTTTGGAATTTGTTGGGAAGAATACTGAAGAGAAGGATATGATGCAGAGAAAGAGCTCCAGAAATCTGCATTCAAATTTTTTGCTGAATACCAAGCCACATATGCATAAGCCAAACAAAAATCAACTACTAGGGAGCTGTAAATTGAATAATTCTCAGAGCTTACATGGAGCAGGCAGACTGTAAATTCTGACCAGCTAGAAATGAAAGACCTCAATTAATACCTGGAGCACTGAGAAAAGACCCCAGAAAGACATGCTTGAAAAATTAGGGCCAGTGTAATGGGTACTCCAGACTTGGCTTGGCAGTTCTTTAAAATAAACCCTGAATGATGAAGCTCATCCACAGGCAAATTAACTTGCTAGGTCAAAACTCAACATTCTTCAAAAGACAACAAAATTCAGATTCACAATATCCATGATCCAATAAAGAAATCACCGGACATGTAAATATGCAGAAGCATGTAGCCTAAAACTGGGAGAAAAACCAGTCAATAGAAACAGATTGTGAAATGACAAAGATGATGGGATCAACAGAGAAGGACTTTAAAACTGTTCTTACAAATTTGCCAAAGAATTTAGAAGAAAGCATGAACATTATGAAGAATGGGAGACAGAAAAAAGACCCAAGCTAAGCTTTAGAGATGAAAAATACAGTCAGAAATAGAAAATACAATGGATAGGATTAACAGAATACCAGGCCTCAGAAGATTAAATTAGTGGACTTGAATACATAACAATAGAAACTATCTAATCTGAAGCACAGAGAGAAACAAAGTCTGAAATAAAAAAGAGACCCAGTGACTGATGGAACAATATAATACTACCTATTATATGTGTAAACTGAAGTGCAGAAGGGTTGGGGGGCAGAAAAGATATTTTAAAGTAAAATGGATGACCAGTTGTAAACCCAAGCATATATGGTCAATTAGTATACGATTAAGGAGCCACGGATATACAGCGGGGAAATGACAGCCTCTTCAACAACTGGTGTTGGCAAAACTGGACAGCTGCATGCAAGAGAATGAAACTGGATTGTCTAACTCCATACACAAAAGTAAACTCGAAATGGATGAAAGACCTGAATGTAAGTTATGAAACCATAAAACTCTTGAAAGCATGAACATTATGAAGAATGGGAGATAGAAAAAAGACCCAAGTTAAGCTTTAGAGATGAAAAATACAGTCAGAAATAGAAATTACAGTGGACAGGATTAACAGAATATTAGGCCTCAGAAGACTAAATTAGTAAACTTGAATATATAACAAGGCAAAAATCTCTTGAATATAAACATGAGCAACTTTTTCCTGAACACATCTCCACAGGCAAGGGAAACAAAAGCAAAAGTGAACAAATGGGACTACATCAAACTAAAAAGCTTCTGAACAGCAAAGGACATCATCAGTAGAACAAAACAGCATCCTACAGTATGGGAGAATATATTCATAAATGACATAACTAATAAGGGGTTGACATCCAAAATATATAAAGAGCTCACATGCCTCAACAACCAAAAAGCAAATAACCTGATTAAAACATGGGCAGAGGATCTTAACAGACACTTCTCCAAAGAAGAAATTCAATTGGCTAACAGGCATATGAAAAGATGCTTCATATCACCAATCATTAGAGAAATGCAAATTAAAACCACAATGAGATATCACCTCACACCCGTTAGGATGGCCAACATCCAAAAGACAAGCAACAACAAATGCTGGCAAGGATTTGGAAAAAGGGGAACCCTCTTACACTGCTGATGAGAATGTAAATTAATTCAACCATTGTGGAAAGTAGTACAGAGGTTCCTCAAAAAACCAAAAATAGAAATACAATTTGACATAGGAATTCCACTCCTAAGAATTTACCCTAAGAAAACAGGATCACAGATTCAAAAAGACATACGCACCCCTATGTTTATCGCAGCACTATTTACAATAGCCAAGATGCGGAAGCAACCTAAGTGTCCATCAGTAGATGAATGCATGAAGAAGATGTGGTACACAATGATAATGGAATACTATTCAGCTATAGAAAGAAATAAATCCTACCATTTGTAACAACATGGATGGAGCTTGAGGGTATTATGCTCAGTGAAATAAGCCAGGCAGAGAAAGACAAGTACCAAATGATTTCCCTCATTGTGGAGTATAACAATGAAGCAAAACTGTAGGAACAAAACAGCAGCAGACTCAGAGACTCCAAGAAGGGACTAGTGGTTACCAAAGGGGAGGGCTGGAGGAGGGTGTGTGGGGAGGGAAGGAGAAAGGGATTGAAGGGTATTATGATTGGCACACATGATGTGTGTGTGGGGATCACAGGGAAGACAGTGTAGCACAGAGAAGACAAGTAGACTCTGTAGCATCTTACTATGCTGATGGACAGTGACTGCAGTAGGGTGCTAGGGGACTTGATATTATGGGTGAATGTAGTAACCACAATGTTCATGTGAAACCTTCATAAATATGAAATTGATACCTTCATAAGGTATCAATGATACATTAATAAAAATAAATAATAATAAAAAAATAAGTAAAGTGGCTGGAAATTTTCCAAATTTGATTAAATTTTAAGCCAAGAATCTCAACAAACCACAGGCAGGAAAAATGCATGCGCACACACACACATGCACACACAGACACATACATACCATACACAGTCCCCAAAACATTTCATAGTCAAATTGCTAAAAAGCTGTGATAAAGAAAAACAATCTTAAAGCAGTCAGAGACAAGAGATATTTTATGCACAGGAACAGATAAGAATGATTGCTGACATTAGAAACACCACAAGTCAGAAGACAATGGGACAGAATCTTTAAGGTGCTGAAAGACAAAAAAAAAAAAGCACCTGGCAAGCCAGAGTCCTTTATCTAGAAAAAATGTCCTTCCAAAATGAAGGCAAAGTAAAGGCACTAAAAAAAAAAAAGAAGCTGAGAGAATCTGTCACCATTACAATGACACTATAAGAAATGTTAAAGGAGATTTGGGTTTGTAGGGAAGTAATAGATGCAAACTTGGATCTACACAAAGTAACAAAGAGTTCCAGAAATGGTAAGTTTTGGGTAAATACAAAACACTTCTCTTGATTTTAAATTATTTTAGGATAACCTACTGTTTAGGTGAAAATGATTACGATATACTGTGGGGTTTACAACATTTGAAGAAATACATGCATGATGATGACAACAGCATAAGGACTTGGGAGCGGTAACTGGAAGCACACTATTGAAAGTTTTTAATAGAGTGGTTTAAAGTGATTTGAAGGTAGTTGGTGAAAGACAGTATGAAGAGCCAAGACTTCATCTGTTCACTCCTAGTTTAATTTTTGAACGTAACATTCCAGGGTTTTTGTTTTGCAAAACTATCTCCAGGTTTTTATTATAAACGTTGCCCCTCTTTTGTGGAAGTCATTAAGTAGTTTTTGAAAGGGTGGCACTGTTACTGTTATCTTTTACAAAAAGTAATAGATTTGATATTCTAGAACAGTTTTAGGTTTATAGAAAACTGAGTGGAAACTACAGGGAGTTCCCATAAACATCCCCCACCCCAAGTTTCCCTTGTTATCAACATCCTGTAGTAGTTGGGATACTTGTTACAATTGATGAGACAATATTGATACATTGTTCTTAACTGAAGTCCATAGCTTACATCACAGTTCATTCTTGGTGTTGTACATTATGTGAGTTGTGACAAATCTATAATGACATGCATATACCAATACAATATCATAAGGTATAGTTCCATTGGTCTCAAAATCCTCTGCGCTCCACCTATTCATCTCTGCCCCATGCCCCTGGCAACCACTGATCATTTTATACTGTCTCTATAGTTTTGCCTTTTCCGGATGTTATATAGTTGGAATCATACAGTATGTAGCCTTTTCAGGTTGGCTTATTTTATTTAGCAATATGCACTTAAGGTTCCTCCATATCTTTTCATGGTTTGGTAGCTCATTTTCTTTCATTGCTGGATAACAGTCCGTTGTCTGAATGTACCAGTCTATTTGTTCATTCACCTACTGAAGGAGGCATCTTGGCTGCTTCTGAGTTTTGTCAATTATGAATAAAGCTCTTATAAATATTTGTGTGGTTTTTGTGTGCACATATATCTTCAACCCATTTGGGTAAATAGCTAGGAGTCTGATTGCTGGATCATTTGATAAGACTATGCTTAGCCTATTGAACTGTCCTCCAAAGAGGCCGTACTATTTTGCAATGAGAGTTCAGCAGTATGAGTTCCTTATGCTTTACATCCTGTCCAGCATTGGGTGTTTCACTGCTCTGGACTTTGGCCATTCTAATACATATGTAGAGGTAATCATTGTATTAGATGGTTTTTTAAATTTTATTTAATTACATGTCACAAACCATGTGATAGGATCATATTCCCGAGTCGTTAACTCAGGTTAGTTAGTAACTCCTGCTCCCCCTCCCAGAGGCAGAATTGTTGTAGAAGAAGATTGGAAAATCAAAGGAAAGAGCCACGGAGCTTGGACAGGCAGGGTTGTGCTTAGTGTAAGCTGAGGCTACTTGGTTTGGAAAACTGTGTGTGCCAGGACTGCCAGACAGTCACCTGCAAATGGTTCTGTCTGTTCAGGCCAGCTTAGCACAGATCTCCCCAGCTGGATGGCTTTGTGTCTAATTAGAAAATAAGCCATTCCTTCTTTCCTCTCTGCAGCTTCTCACAAGCTCTGACCTGTTTTCTCAGCGTGACTTCTCTGGGGTGAAATGGCACCCATTCCAGACCAGGGCAGTGGTTTGTCTTCCGCACCCCTATGCCTCCTGCTCAGCTCTCAGCCATGGCAGCAGCCAGTCCCTTCCCAATACTCCAGGGCCTGGGCTGACCAACCAACAGGAGAGAAAGCAGAGGGAACACAGCAGCCAGTCTGTAACCAGTGGGAGATGTTTTTCACAAGTTTAACTTATAAATTTCCTGGCTGGCTTGTTTACCTCACAAAGGTGATCATCCATAGGTTCCGTGGGTGCAGAGACACTCTCTCATTCTGTTTTTCTATGAAACCTCCTCAGCTTTGTTCAGGTTCTCTTGTTGGTGCTAAGCATCACTGCACCCTGCACACCTGAGGCTATAACTGGGCTGTGCAGAGTAGAGGAGAGCCTTTGGGGGTTTTCTCGGGGCTGCCTTTTGGCTCAGTGGCTTGCAGAGACTTTCACTTCCTCTGCTCTTGAATACCCTTTAAGCTCTGTCTGCTAATCCTCCTGAACCCATTTTCTGAATGCTAAACCAACCACCTGTTTTATATGAGAATCCTTGTGTGCACATTATTATTTGCATTTAACGAACTAGAGAAGTATTCATCCTTTGCAGCAGTCCTGTTCTACGTGTACCCCATCTGGCCTTGCCACAGCTAACTTTCCTCATTATCCAGTTCTGTATCAGTTCTTCTCTTCACCTCCCCTTCCCCTCTCATCACAGCAGGGAAGGTCTCTTTATTCTTTGCCTTCATTCAGCATTTCCCTTCATTTGTTGATTCATTCATTTATTTAACAAGTACTGACTTTCTGCTTTATGCACGATAGTGTGCTAGGTGCTAACTACAGCCAAAAACTGATGCCAGCTGGTGGGGGAGGAACAGAGGGGCATGTTAATGATGATAACAAAGTGCTCGTTGCTTCTGTGGGTAGAAGTAGTGCTGCAAGGGCATGGGAAATAGCACCTCTAAGTCTTCAGCAGAGCTGGGGATGGTCTGGCAAAGCTTCCTGAAACATGACCAACTTGGTACTCAAAGGCAAAAAGGGATAGATAGGAGAAAAGTGGAGTCCTGGGGGAATGTACCAGCAAAAGGGAGCTGCTTGTAAGGAAGGCTGGAAACAAGCATGTGAAGGACCTGGAAGCAGTACAGTGTGGCTAGGTTGTAGAAGAGTTCTTAGGCTGGTTGCATAGTGAGTTCTGAGGCTCACTGCACAGAGACAAGGAGGTGCAGTGTAGGAAACCATGCTACTAGGGCTCTATCTTGAGAGAAAAATGGAGCCACTGAAAGGCTTTAAGAAGGGCTGTGACATGATTGTGTTCATGAGTGGGAAAGACTTACCATGCAAAGTGGGTTAAAGTGGAACAAGAACAGTTAAGAAGATGGTTCAGTAATCCAGGGAAGAGGGAAAAACTGGAACAAAGGGTAGAGAGAAGGTGACAGATTCCAGACACATTGAAAATGAACAAGTGCTCTTGGGTATTCACTTGTGTTAGAGAGAAAGAAATCAAGTACATTCCCAGTATTTTTGGCTTGGGAAACTGACTTGACAATGGTGCATTCACCTAGGTAGGTGAAATTGAAGAGGACAGCTAAAAAATATTAATAAATTAATTTTTAGGATAGTTTTCGGTTCACAGTAAAACAGAAATTTTCCCATATACCCCCATCCCCATATACACACAACCTCCCCCACCATCAGTCTCCCTCATGACAGTAGTACATTTAATACAATTGATGAACCTGCCCTGAAAAACCATCACCAAAAACTCGCCATTTACATTAGGGTTCACTCATGGTGTTGTACATTCTGCGGATTTTGGCAGATGTTTAACAACGCAGATCCACCATTGTCATATCATACACAGTAGGATCACTGCCTTAAAAGCTGCTATGCTCCATCTACTCATGTCTCCCACCACCCAACCCTGGCAACCACTGATCTTTTTTTTTTAAGATAATGAAGGGTAGTTGACACACAGTATTACATTAGTTTCAGGTGTACAACACAGTGATTCAACATTTATATACATGATAATTCTAGGTACCAGCTATCACCATACCAAGTTGTTACAATATTTTGACTATATTCCTTATGTAACATTACATCCCGGTTACTTATTTATTTTACAATTGGAAGTCTGTATATATATATATATATATATTTTTTTTTTTGTGTGTGTGTGTGTGTGTGAGGGTATCTCTCATATTTATTGATCAAATGGTTGTTAACAACAATAAAATTCTGTATAGGGGGGTCAATGCTCATTGCACAATCATTAATCCACCCCAAGCCTAATTTTCATCAGTCTCCAATCTTCTGAAGCATAACAAACAAGTTCTTACATGGAGAACAAATTCTTACATAGTGAATAAGTTACATGGTGAACAGTACAAGGGCAGCCATCACAGAAGCTTTTGGTTTTGCTCATGCATTATGAACTATAAACAGTTCAAATATGAATACTCATTTGGTTTTTATACTTGATTTATATGTGGATACCACATTTCTCTCTTTATTATTATTTTTAATAAAATGCTGAAGTGGTAGGTAGATACAAGATAAAGGTAGAAAACATAGTTTAGTGTTGTAAGAGAGCAAACGTAGATGATCAGGTGTGTGCCTGCAGACTATGTGTTAATCCAAGCTAGACAAGGGCCATAAAACATCCACGGATGCAGAAGATTTCTCTCAGAACAGGGGGGGTGAGGTTCTAAGCCTCACCTCTGTTGATCCCCAATTTCTCACCTGATGACCCCCCTGCGACTGTGCCTGTCTTAGGTTGTTCCTCCCTTGAGGAATCTTACCCGTCTCTGGCTAACCAGTCATCTTCCGGGGCCATACAGGGAAACGTAAAGTTGGTAAGTGAGAGAGAAGCCTTATTGTTTGAAAAGGTTAGCTTTTGACTTCTTTGCATATTTATGCCCTGTGGCTTCTATGCCCAGCATTTGTCTTGAGGTGTCTTTAGCAATTGGAAGAATTATGATACTTGGTAAATTTGATATGAGGCACGAATTCTATTTAAGGGTTGTAGTTAGGAAGGAAGAAGAAAAGCTATAGAAGTAGCAGGCGGAAGAAAACATGGGAAGATTGATTATTTCTTTGACATATCTTCTTGTAGAGTAACTTCAGCATGTATAGGTTTTAAACTACTAATTAAATTGCGCACACACATTAACATAATAGGAGTACAGTTACATAACCAAAGCATACCTGTAATTACCAGCCATCTCCAGTGAAACCAAGAAAACCAGTTAGGCACCTTAGGCATTTGTGAAAACTTATCTATGATATGGTGGATATTGTCCAACTGAACTTGAACAGTCTGAGAGAAATCAGACAAATTAAAACAGTCCCTTCCTGGGGACTGTTCACATCCCGTATGTTCTTTTAACAGTAAATAGTCTGTAGTTGTAAGATTTTGGAGCGCTACAATTTGCAGTTCTCCTAATTCTTGGTTGAGTTCCAACAGTATAGATCCAGTCAAATTTGTTGTTTTACTGTATGCACAGGCCAGCTTAGATATGTCCTTCTTCATTTCCATGGCAAGTCCAGGAACTGGTGGGATGAGTGCATCTACAGCTGTACCAGTGCGTGGATGTTTGTTGGGGATTTTTGATGATCATCTTCTGGCATGAGTCTTCCAGAGAGTGCTGATGTTGGAAGTTCTTTTTCATATCATATCTTAGTTCATTTTCGGGGTAGCCAAATTGGGCTTTGATCCTCTGTATAAACACAAACAGACCCTTTGCCTAAACTTTTATATGCCCTTTATATCATTGTGTAGAACTCATTAGAGGTCACCACACAGGAACTGCTTTTTTTTTTATCATTAATCTACACTTACATGACGAATATTTTGTTTACTAGACTCTCCCCTATACCAGGTCCCCCCTATATACCCCTTTACAGTCACTGTCCATCAGTGTAGCAAAATATTGTAGAATCACTACTTGTCTTCTCTGTGTTGTACAGACCTCCCCTTTCTCCCACCCCCCCATGCATGCTAATCTTAATACCCCCGTTCTTCTCCCCCCACTTATCCCTCCCTACCGACCCATCCTCCCCAGTCCCTTTCCCTTTGGTACCTGTTAGTCCATTCTTGAGTTCTATGATTCTGCTGCTGTTTTGTTCCTTCAGTTTTTCCTTTGTTCTTATACTCCACAGATGAGTGAAATCATTTGGTATTTCTCTTTCTCTGCTTGGCTTGTTTCACTGAGCATAATACCCTCCAGCTCCATTCATGTTGCTGCAAATGGTAGGATTTGTCCTTTTCTTATGGCTGAGTAGTATTCCATTGTGTATATGTACCACATCTTCTTTATCCACTCATCTATCGATGGACATTTGGGTTGCTTCCAATTCTTGGCTATTGTAAATAGTGCTGCGATAAACATAGGGGTGCATTGGTCTTTCTCATACTTGATTGCTGCATTCTTAGGGTAAATTCCTAGGAGTGCAATTCCTGAGTCAAATGGTAAGTCTGTTTTGAGCATTTTGATGTACCTCCATACTGCTTTCCACAATGGTTGAACTAATTTACATTCCCACCAGCAGTGTAGGAGGGTTCCCCTTTCTCCACAGCCTCGCCAACATTTGTTGCTGTTTGTCTTTTGGATGGTAGCCATCCTTACTGGTGTGAGGTGATACCTCATTGTAGTTTTAATTTGCATTTCTCTGATAATTAGTGATGTGGAGCATCTTTTCATGTGTCTGTTGGCCATCTGTATTTCTTTTTTGGAAAACCATCTGTTCAGTTCCTCTGCCCATTTTTTAATTGGGTCATTTGTTTTTTGTTTGTTGAGGCGTGTGAGCTCTTAATATATTCTGGACGTCAAGCCTTTATCGGATGTGTCATTTTCAAATATATTCTCCCATACTGTAGGGTTCCTTTTTGTTCTATTGATGGTGTCTTTTGCTGTACAGAAGCTTTTCAGCTTAATATAGTCCCACTTGTTTATTTTTGCTGTTGTTTTCCTTGCCCGGGGAGATATGTTCAAGAAGGGGTCACTCTTAAGAGGTTTTTGCCTATGTTTTTTTCCAAGAGTTTAATGGTTTCATGACTTACATAAAGGTCTTTGATCCATTTTGAGTTTACTTTTGTATATGGGGTTAGACAATGGTCCAGTTTCATTCTCCTACATGTAGCTGTCCAGTTTTGCCAGCACCATCTGTTGACGAGACTGTCATTTCGCCATTGTATGTCTATGGCTCCTTTATCAAATATTAGTTGACCATATATGTCTGGGTTAATGTCTGGATTCTCTAGTCTGTTCCATTGGTCTGTGGCTCTGTTCTTGTGCCAGTACCAAACTGTCTTGATTACTATGACTTTATAATAGAGCTTGAAGTTGGGGAGTTAGATCCCCCCTACTTTATTCTTCTTTCTCAGGATTGCTTTGGCTATTCAGGGTCTTTGGTGGTTCCATATAATTTTTGAATTATTTGTTCCAGTTCATTGAAGAATGTTGCCGGTAGTTTCATAGGGATTGCATCAAATCTGTATATTGCTTTGGGCAGGATGGCCATTTTGACGATATTAATTCTTCCTAGCCATGAGCATGGGATGAGTTTCCATTTGTTCGTGTCCTCTTTAATTTCTCTTAAGAGTGACTTGTAGTTTTCAGAGTATAAGTCTTTCACTTCTTTGGTTAGGTTTATTCCTAGGTATTTTATTTTTTTTGATGCAATTGTGAATGGAGTTGTTTTCCTGATTTCTCTTTCTATTGGTTCATTGTTAGTGCATAGGAAAGCCACAGATTTCTGTGTGTTGATTTTGTATCCTGCAACTTTGCTGTATTCCGATAACAGTTCTAGTAGTTTTTGGGTGGAGTCTTTAGGGTTTTTTATGTACAGTATCATGTCATCTGCAAATAGTGACAGTTTAACTTCTTCTTTACCAATCTGGATTCCTTGTATTTTTTTGTTTTGTCTGATTGCCATGGCTAGGACCTCCAGTACTACGTTAAATAACAGTGGGGAGAGTGGGCATCCCTGTCTAGTTCCCGATCTCAGAGGAAAAGCTTTCAGCTTCTCGCTGTTCAATATAATGTTGGCTGTGGGTTTTTCATAGATGGCCTTTATTATGTTGAGGTACTTGCCCTCTATTCCCATTTTGCTGAGAGTTTTTATCATGAATGGATGTTGAACTTTGTCAAATGCTTTTTCAGCATCTATGGAGATGATCATGTGGTTTTTGTCTTTCTTTTTGTTGATGTGGTGGATGATGTTGATGGACTTTCGAATGTTGTGCCATCCTTGCATCCCTGAGATGAATCCCACTTGTTGATGGTGTACGATCCTTTTGATGTATTTTTGAATTCGGTTTGCTAATATTTTGTTGAGTGTTTTTGCATCTACGTTCATCAGGGCTATTGGTCTGTAGTTTTCTTTTTTGGTGGGGTCTTTGCCTGGTTTTGGTATTAGGGTGATGTTAGCTTCATAGAATGAGTTTGGGAGTATCCCCTCCTCTTCTATTTTTTGGAAAACTTTAAGAAGAATGGGTATTATGTCTTCCCT
This sequence comes from Manis pentadactyla, assembly GCF_030020395.1. Taxonomy (NCBI): domain Eukaryota; kingdom Metazoa; phylum Chordata; class Mammalia; order Pholidota; family Manidae; genus Manis; species Manis pentadactyla. The sequence goes on along the minus strand of NC_080021.1, from coordinate 79,541,445 downwards.
GTATGTCTGATAAAATTCCGAGGTAAATCCATCTGGCCTGGGGGTTTTGTTCTTTGGTAGTTTTTTGATTACCGCTTCAATTTCGTTGCTGGTAATTGGTCTGTTTAGATTTTCTGTTTCTTCCTTGGTCAGTCTTGGAAGGTTGTATTTTTCTAGGAAGTTGTCCATTTCTTCTAGGTTTTCCAGCTGTTTAGCATATAGGTTTTCATAGTATTCTCTAATAATTCTTTGTATTTCTGTGGGGTCCATCGTGATTTTTCCTTTCTCGTTTCTGATACTGTTGCTTTGTGTTGACTCTCTTTTCCTCTTAATAAGTCTGGCTAGAAGTTTATCTATTTTGTTTATTTTCTTGAAGAACCAGCTCTTGGTTTCATTGATTTTTGCTATTGTTTTATTCTTCTCAATTTTATTGATTTCTTCTCTGATCTTTATTATGTCCCTCCTTCTGCTGACCTTAGGCCTCATTTGTTCTTTTTCCAATTTTGATAATTGTGACATTAGACCATTCATTTGGGATTGTTCTTCCTTTTTTAAATATGCTTGGATTGCTATATACTTTCCTCTTAAGACTGGTTCTGCTGTGTCCCATGGAAGTTGGGGCTTAGTGTTGTTGTTGTCGTTTGTTTCCATATATTGCTGGATCTCCATTTTGATTTGGTCATTGATCCATTGATTATTTAGGAGCGTGTTGTTTAGCCTCCATGTGTTTGTGAGCCTTTCTGCTTTCTTTGAACAGTTTATTTCTAGTTTAATGCATTTGTGGTCTGAAAAGTTGGTTGGTAGGATTTCAATCTTTTGGAATTTTCTGAGGCTCTTTTTGTGGCCTAGTATGTGGTCTATTCTGGAGAATGTTCCATGTGCACTTGAGAAGAATGTGTATGGCCTGTTGCTTTTGGATGTAGAGTTCTGTAGATGTCTATTAGGTCCATCTGTTCTAGTGTGTTGTACAGTGCCTATGTGTCCTTACTTATTTTCTGTCTGGTGGATCTGTCCTTTGGAGTGAGTGGTGTGTTGAAGTCTCCTAGAATGAATGCATTGCAATCTATTTCCTCCTTTAGTTCTGTTAATATTTGTTTCAGGTATGTTGGTGCTCCTGTATTGGGTGCATATATATTTATAATGGTTATATCCTCTTGTTGGACTGAGCCCTTTATCATTATGTAATGTCCTTCTTTGTCTTTTGTTACTTTCTTTATTTTGAAGTCTGTTTTGTCTGATACCAGAATGCAACACCTGCTTTCTTCTCTTTGTTGTTTGCATGAAATATCTTTTCCATCCCTTGACTTTAAGTCTGTGCATGTCTTTGGGTTTGAGGTGAGTCTCTTGTAAGCAGCATATGGATGGATCTTGCTTTTTTATCCATTCTATTACTCTGTGTCTTTTGATTGGTGCATTCAGTCCATTTACATTTAGGGTGATTTTTGAAAGGTATGAACTTATTGCCATTGCAGGCTTTAAGTTTGTGGTTACCAAAGGTTCAGGGTTAGCTTCTTTACTATCTTACTGTCTAACTTAACTCGCTTGCTGAGCTATTATAAATGCGGTCTGATGATTCTTTATTTCTCTCCCTTCTTATTCCTCCTCCTCCCTTCTTCATATGTTGGGTGTTTTGTTCTGTGCTCTTTTTAGGAGTGCTACCTTCTAGAGCAGTCCCTGTAGGATGCCCTGAAGAGGTGGTTTGTGGGAGGCAAATTCCCTCAGCTTTTGCTTGTCTGGGGATTGTTTAATCCCTCCTTCATATTTAAATGATATTCGTGCTGGATACAGTAGTCTTGGTTCAAGGCCCTTCTGTTTCATTGCATTAAGTATATCATGCCATTCTCTTCTGGCCTGTAGGGTTTCTGTTGAGAAGTCTGATGATAGCCTGATGGGTTTTCCTTTGTAGGTAACCTTTTTTTTCTCTCTAGCTGCCTTTAATAGTTTGTCCTTGTCTTTGATGTTTGCCATTTTAATTATTATGTGTCTTGGTGTTGCCCTCCTTGGATCCCTTGTCATGGGAGTTCTGTGTACCTCTGTGGTCTGAGAGGCCATTTCTTCCCCTAGTTTGGGGAAGTTTTCGGCTATTATTTCTTCAAAGACACTTTCTATCCCTTCTTCTCTCTCTACTTCTTCTGGTATCCCTATAATGCGTTTATTGTTCCTTTTCGATTGACTACTCAACTCTCTTAAAATTCTTTCATTCCTGGAGATCTTTTTATCTCTCTCTGCATCAGCTTCTCTGCGTTCCTGTTCTCTGTTTTCTAGTCCATTAATGGTCTCTTGCATCTCGTCCATTCTGTTTTGAAGTCCTTCCAGAGCTTGTTTTATTTCTGTGTTCTCCTTAGTTCTTGCATATTTCTCTGGAAGTCCATCAGCATGGTTATGACTTTTGTTTTGAATTCTTTTTCAGGAAGACTGGCTAAATCTATCTCCCCAGGTTTCTTCTCAGGGGAAGATGTAGCAGATGCCGAAGCTGTCTGGGTTAGTCTTGTCTGGATCATATTTTTTTGCCTTTTCATGTTGACAGGTGCTATTGACTGTCAGCTGGGAGGGCCAAACTTTTCACTTGCTACTGGCCTTTCTTTACTGGGACAACTGCGACCCCTAGTGGCTTGTGTTGGGTAATTGCGTGTAGGCTGGGTCTTTGTGTCTTGCCTGGCTGAAGTGTAGGAATTTTCCTTTCTGTGGGCGTTTTGCCTTAGGCTGTTTCTCTGGTTTTGCAGCGCCCGGACGGGTAATGGACGGGGGTGCTGTTTGGCTGTTTACCTCCGTGAGGGGTCTCAGAGATGTTGCCCAGGGGGTTAGTGCACCAGGTTTTCCCTGTAATTTCCAGCCACTGGGCTGTGACCTGTGTTGTTTCCGTCTAACTGTTAAATCCCTGTCCCTTTAAGACTTTCAAAAAGCACTGGCTTTTGTTTGTCACAGGGGCATCAGCTTCGGCACCCGCTCAGAGGTCTTGCTGCCTTATTGCCCTAGTTTCCAGCCCTCCACGCATGTACTGTGTCTGTGCTCTGGTGCGGGTGGCTGGGGCTGGGTGTTTAGCAGTCCTGGGCTCCCTTTCCCTCCCGCCGGGAGCTGGGGGGAGGCGTGCTCGGGTCCCGCCGGGCCGGGGGTTGTATCTTACCCCTTTCACCAGGCTCTGGGCTCTCGCACGTGTGGATGTAGTCAGGCTGTTGTCCTGTGTCTTCTGGTCTCTCTTTTAGGATTAGTTGTATTTGTTGTATTTTCAAAAATATATATGTTTTTGGGGGGAGATTCCCACTGTCCTACTCATCATGTTGGCTCCCTATCAACCACTGATCTTTTTACTTTCTCCACGGTTTTGCCTTTTCCAGAATGCTGTATAGTTGAACTCCTACAGTATGCAGCCTTTTCAGACTGTCTTCTTTCTTTTAGTAATGTGCATTGAAAGTTCCTGTGTCTTTTCATGGCTTGATAGTGCATTTCTTTTTAGCACTGAAAAATATCCCATTGTCTGAATGTACCACAGTTTATCCATTCACCTACTGAAGGACATTTTGGTTGCATCCAACTTTTCGCAGTTTTAAATAAAGCTACTGTAAACATTTGTGGGTGCAGGTTTTTGGGTGAACATGTTCTCAGCTCATCTGGATAAATACGAATGGGTGTGAGTGCTGGATTGTATGGTAAGAGTGTTTAGTGTGTAAGAAACTCCCAAACTGTCTACCAAAGTGGCTGTACCATTTTGCACTCCCACCAGCAATGAATGAGTGTTCCTGTTACTCCACATCCTCACCAGCATTTGGTGCTTTTAGTGTTCTGGATTTTGGCCATTCTAACAGATGTATAGTACTATTTCATCATTGTTTTAATTTGCATTTCCCTGAGGTATGATTTGGAGCATCTTTTCATATGTTTATTTGTTACCCACATTTCGTTTTTAGAGAGGTGTCTGTTATGGTCTTTTGCTTGTTTTTTAATCACGTTTGTTTGTTTTCTTATCATTGAGTTTTCAGAGTTCTTTGTGTATTTTAGATAAGTTTCCATTATCATATGTGTCTTTTGCAAATATTTTCTCCCACTCTGTGGTTTGTTTTTCTTTCTCTTGACATTATTTTTCACAGAACAGAAGTTTTTAATTTTAATCAAGTCCAGCTTATCAGGTCTTCCTTTCATAGTTTATGCCTTTGGTATTGAAGACAGAGCTTTGAGAGAAGATACATTCAACTCTGTTCTTGTTGGAGCCGAGTGCCCTCTGGACACCCGTGAGGACTGGCCCCCTGTGGACGTCCAGCTGGGTGTAGCACAGTCAACACAGAGAGAGGCTTTGTCTGGCTCACTGGGGACCCGTCTTCTCCTTGTCTTCTTCCCCGGTGCTCATGCGCCTGGATGGCAGCCCTGCTCCCCCTGTAGGCACTGCAACCACATCATGGTCTCTCCTGGAAGCCTCCTCACGTTGCCATTGGGGGTTTCCTTTTCAAAAGTAGCAATTCAGATTCAGAGGCAGGGAAAAGCTGCTGTTTCCTTGGCATTCTGGGGCCAATTTCCTGCTTTCTGCCGTTCAGGAAGCAAAAGCTTTCTATATACACTGTTCTCTGGTGAGCGGCTTGGCTTTACTCTAAGATATTCTTGGCTTTGCATTCCCAAATAGGGTCTGGGAAATTTGATGTTTAGTTGCAAGATGGCACATGAGAGACTGGTGGTATAATTTGGGCTCTCAAGGGGCTTTGGCTCATATGATCCAGAGCCAAAGACTGTTGGACCGACCACAGATACAAAGCCACAAAGGGGGAAGATGCAGCATGTGACAAGGTGCCAGGACATGCAAAACAGTTTAGCACTTTGCTTTCTGCCTGGAACTAGGGGAAGAGACCATGTCCCAGGCTGACCCCAGTGGAGTACACATGGCCATGTGGTGACTAGACCTGTTTGTGTTGTCAGTTCTTTGGCATCTGGATGGCTGTTTGCCTTAATCTCAGAAACTCTCAATAGGGAAAGTCCTTCCATCTTCTGGCTTGGATCAGTTAATAACAAATGCTTAGAGATGAAGTAGAAAGAGATTCTGTAACTAGCTGCCCAAACAGCTGCCTCTTCCCTGATACCTGGACAGTACTAAGTATCCAGCCTGGAACTTAGATCACCACCTGGCAGAATCCTGAATTTGGCCTAGTCATTCACAACAGACTAATTTGCAAAACAGGAGGGACTGAGTTTGATGAATGAGTGGGGTTAAGATATTTTTTCCCTTTTTCCCTTCCCCTCAATGTAAATCAGTACTCTCAAGCAAGATGTGTAAAACAGGCCCATTTCTGCACAACTTATAGAGAATGTGAGATTTGTATCTTTTGTCCTATCTCCCATATCACTTCTGGAACATGAAAGCTTTTGGTTCTCAAAGTCCATAATGTCCAATGACAGCATCCTTTCCCTAACTTTGCTGCTATGAACATTGTGTCCCATTGCAGCCCACCTGTGAGGCATCTGCTTATGCTCTTCCTCTTTACATGGCTCCCCAACAGCATCTCTAGCCATTTCAATAGATTTCAATATTTATGTTGGCCTTTTGTTACTGTCTTGAGCCGCACGGCTCCTTGACCTCCTTGCCATGAAAATCATTATCTGCTAATAGCAACCACAGAGTAATACCTTACTGTTACATTATGCTGCTCTGTTTTCAAAAGTGTGGAATTGCTGTGCCCCTCTGTCTCCCTTTACCTTTCTGCAATCCTATGGAGCCTTTAGCTTTTGGGACCCAATCAATTCAGTCACTAACCTGCTTGTGGTCTCATCTACTTCTCTGCCCAACTTAGGTACCACAGTCAGCTATTTTAACATGGCTCTCTTAATACTCAAGGCCTTCATAAGCATCCTGCCATGCCCAATTTTCTACCATTGCTATATTCATTCTTCATTTCTGCTTCTGAGACAGTGTTTGCCAAAGACAGTTCTGGAACTTTGCCAACTTGATTTACTACACATTCATGTTAACTTTAAGTGGGCACACATTTCTGCTCATAGGTCCCATCATTAATGTCTTTTGTATCTCTAGAAGACTGCAGTGATCTTCTAAACCAGAGTACATCCTAAACCAGAGTACATCCTAAAATAATTTTGAAAATCCATATTAGTTAATATTAACCTTTTAAAATAAAAGTGCTGCCTTACTCCTTTAAATGAGTCTAGTATAATAGAAATGTAAGGTAATTTGACAGCTGGCATTATCCATTTAAAACACACAAAGTCTTTTTTCATAGACAGAGATTTTACATTACTCCTTCAACTTCTTGAGCTTATATTCCATTCTGCTTCCCCCAAATTTTATCTGAATGTACTTGTATGTTTAATGCTATTTATCACTCTATTAGACTTCTATACAATAAAATGCACATGTATCTATTCATTCATTTTTATTTACTATGACTACAAGACTGTTGTGTGTTAAAACATTGTTTTCTGTACTGGGTTATGATGAAAATGATTATTAAAAATAGAGTTGCTCCATACCTTATATATATATGACAGCTTGAGATATATTTATTAAAACAAATGCTTATTGGAAAGGCGTATCTTCATTAGACAGTAAGAATAGGTTATCTGGTTACTTAACGAAAGCAACTGTTGAGTTTTTTCTTTGTTTTGTACACCTGGGCAATGTATGGGATGGGTGAGAGATTTGTGTACTTTTGAGGAAGTGAAGAAAAGGAAGGTTGTAAGGGAGAGTGAAGAGAGAACTGCAAGATGCACCAACTCATAGGGTCACAAGGATCCAAGGATCCGGAAATCAGTTTCCTATGGCACTCCTTACCTTGTGATCCCAGGGTTCCTGGGATCCTGCTTTGAAGATCAGTGTCCTTGAGCGCACCTTTCCTTGAGCCCCAGTTCACAAGCAGTGAGAAAAATGGCCCAATAAGATCTTCATTTTTCATCCCTGCTGCTGTAAAAGATCTGATCTGTTCCTATTTTCTTTTCTTTCTCTTTTTTAGAAGATGTTTCCTTGCTTGTTAAGTCGACTTATTTCTTCTCACGAATGTATTTTCATATTTTTAATTGCATCTTCTCTAGTGAACCACCTTCAATTTCTTTCTTTATAGATGCTTTTCCTTGCAATAACCTTGCCAGCTCTCTTCTGATTGTTTCTTCAAAGAATTTTTAATTAAAAAAAAAAATCTTCACTTGAACTTGCTGCCTCATCAGCATATATGCTATTTCCCTTCTCTGTGAAGTTACATTTTAGAATTGTGTATCCAACTTCTATGATTAAGTTCTCTCAGTATTTTATCTCCCACCCCCAACCTGCAATGACCAACACTTATATTTCCTCCCTAGAGTCTTATCCATGTAGTCCACTCCCCAAGTACATTGATTTACATTTTCTGGATTTTCTACCTCTTGAATACCAACTAGTCTGTCTGCTTTTCCTGTGTCCCCATGTGGTGTACTCCCAATGCACCCAGGTGGCTGTTTTTCCCCAGAACCTTCACAGACCTCTGCTTGGTGCTGAAGCTCTCTTCTGATGGGGATTACTCACCGGCTCAGACAGTCTGCCCCTTATGCAGAAGTTCAGTTAATGTATTTTTGAGACTTCATCTCTGAGCCATTTTGAAGTGCACTGTTTAGCTTCCAGGTGTTTCCACCTAGTCTCCACTACCAGTGCAAGAGGGAGTGGATCAGCTTGCCTTTTAAATCCTCCACACTCTGGCGCAGTCTGTTTTCTAGCTCCATTTCCTGTTACTGCTTTCAACGGAAACCTGATTTCCAGCCTAATTTCATGTTCCATACCATTCTTTGAGTATTACCTTGGGCCTTCCTGGCTTTGCATTTTGCTTATATTTAGAATTCTGTGATGATCATATTTTCTTCTAGTTTCCCAGATAATGGTTGCAAAGTTATTTTAAGGCTATTCTACTTCTTAGTTTATAACAAGACTGTATTTGAAATTATGGAACAATAATGAGTGTTGATTCTGGAGGAAAAGATACAACCTAAAAAGAGTGATCAGATTAGTGTGTAGGATCTGGGTTGTTAACCACATACCCAACTTGTTACCAAACAATACAGAATACAATGCCTTAAAATGTATGATGAATGTCTATTGCTATCTGAATGAATGACTATATAGTCAATTCCCACACATATTCATTTGCTCTGAGAATTTGAGCAAATTCCTCATGTTTTCTGAGTTTCTTTTGAACAGGGCTATTAATAATGATTCATTTGCAAAATGCCTGGGGTAAGATCTCACATTTGCAAAGGTTTTATATATATATATATATATATATATATATATATACACACACACACACACACACACACACACACATATATATATAAAATTAGTAACAGCATGGCTTGAGGTCTCACAGAATATTATTATAGTATTTAATCTAAGAGAACAAATACAACTAATTGAGGCCTGTTAAATAATGAAGAATAAAGATTTCTTTTCTGGAAACCCAAAATACCTTCGATGAAAATTATTAGGTTAGCAAATTTAATGCAAACAATATCATTCTATTATAACCCTTTGAATTTATGTTGTATTCCTTCTGAAGTTCAAAGAATTTAATTAAATGACTTTTTTTTTACAAAACCAAATATATAATCATTCAGTAAAATCTACTCATTAGTAAATGAATCACAGAATAATAGTTTTCTGTGTACGCCTGTACATGCATTTATAATTTCTAACATGAAATTTCACCAGTTAAAATGGTATCTGTTTCTTGTAGTGAGTGGCATTTTGACCACTGGAGGGATCATTCTAAAATTCCTTTCCGTGCCTATGTAGTACCTATTACCTGTGGTCAGGAACACCGTGAGTCCTCTTATTGGCTTCTACCTTACAACACACATAGGCTGGGCTGGCGTGAACATCCTTCTCAGTGGGCCTCACACTGGTGTCCTTGAACTATCTCTGCCCTTAGAAGACTGGTGAAAATGCCATTTCCCAGGCTCTACCCCATAGCCACAGAATCAGAACATCCAAAACTGATCCTGAATCTGTTTTCTTTTTTAAAGCACCATAAGTTAAGTCAGAGCTCATTAAAATTTACGAATCACTGGCCTGAAACAAGACAATCTGTATTCTCAGGGATGGACTTGCTCTGTCCATACCGTAATTTGACTCACCTGCCCACATCCCTGGGGCATTAGATATACTATCTGCTTCTGAGAGCCATTTTACATTACTTTTGTATTATCTGGTAGGGATAGAGGTCACTATTTTGTCTTCATCTTATTAGTAGTCATCAGCCTTACTTACTACCTTGATATCTGTGTACTGTTTAGTATTACTAATTTTATACTATATTTCTATGTTTATAGGTTATTACCTTTTGGTTTGTAGTTGCATAACATGCATATGTTTTGAGTCCCTGAGCAGATTCTACACTCCTCAAAGACAGAGAGAATAGCTTGTTTCCTTAATATTCTGGACCAGTGCCTTGCTCAGAACTCCAAGGCCAGCAGGTGTTCATTAAATGCACTTTAACAGACTGGTTTTCTGCATACATATATTCAGTTTTAGAAGAACAAGTATGCCCTGGGAGCTCTATGGTAATGCAGTGACTGGATATCCATGTATAGATTACCTAATGAGATACCCAAATACAGCATTAGATACATGGCTCATTTGGCACCTCGTGAGAGGGAAAGGGGCCATTTTGGTATAGCCTTATTAGCATCCAGGAGGGATCTGTGATTAATTAGAAATGTTAGTGATCATCAGTGCCTGAGAGTCAGGGGAGATGGTTATTCAGCATCTTCTCTAATTACAACTTAAATGCCAAAAAAATTTTGCCTATATTCTAGTCACTTCAGTGTATAGTTATTCCAGGAACATCTTAGAATAATAGATGACATTTCACTTAAACCAATTAGCATATCCTAAAAACCCAAGAACACTTTAGTTTCTTCTTCTGAAAAGAACTTTGTACTCTTTTGATTAAATGGCATTGTGTGTGTGTGTGTGTGTGTGTGTGTGAATAGTGTATATACAACCATGTGGACACTTAACAAGGCCACCTCACTTTTAGCTGTGATTGAGGACAGAGCACTAATATGTTTGCCAAAAACTTAGAGCTAAATTTAAAGCTCAGCTATGCCAATTATGCAGAGATTTAACAGCTGAATATCTGTATTATTTTATCATCCAGTCTTGACATTTTATTCTTATTTTTTTCAGAAGCCCCTACCTGGATCTCCATGGAAAATGTGGAATGAATGCATTAATGAAATAAATAAATAAAATAGGATTATTGCTTTATGATTTTGTAGGGATAAAGATGTTGGACAAGTCATAGAACCTTAATTTTCACCTGCAAAATAAGTAGAATAATATTTTCCTCCTACTTTACAGGATGGCTGTGAGGATTAATTTAGGCCTGGCCAATTGTGAGGGACAAATGGTATTTTTGTAGAGGTCCCAGGTTTACAGCTTAGGCTATATGCACTCTGAGGATTCAGACATGTCATTAAGGTATGTGGGGCAGGCCCTTACACTGTGAAGGATTAGAAGAATCCTAGAAAGGAACCCATCCTAGGTGAAGGGAGGATTGAGGTGAGCTCAATTGTTGTCTAATGTTTGGGCCAATATCAGGGAGTGAAATAATTTTATTTTATAGTATGCTAGCCCTTTCATGGCATATTCATGCCATGGCCCTGGGGAAAGAAAGTACAGGCATACCTTGGACATATTGTGGGTTCAGTTGCACACCACTGCAAAAAACGTGAATATCACAATAAAGAGAGTCAAATGAATTTTTTTGGCTTCCCAGTGTTATGGGAATATAGTTATGTTCATACTATACTGTAGTCTATTGAATATGCAATAGCATTATGTCTAAAAAAATGTGCATAACTTAATTAAATACTTTTTTTGCTAAAAATTGCTAACTATCCTCTAAGCTTTCAGTAAGTCATAATCTTTCGGTTGGTGGAGAGTCTTGCCTTGATGTTGATGGCTACTGACTGATCAGGGTGATGGTTGCTGGGTTGAGGTGGCTGTGGCACTTTCTTAAAATAAGACAATAGTGAAGTTTGCTGCATCAACTGACTCTTTTTTTTCATGAATGATTTTTCTGTAGTGTGTGATGTTTTATAGCATTTTACTTACCATAGAACTTCTTTCAAAATTGGAGTCAATCCTATCAAACCCTGCCACTGCTTTATCAATTAAGTTTATGTAATATTCTAAATCCTTTGTCATTTCAACAATCTTAAAATCATCTTTACCAGGATTAGATTCCATCTCAAGAAACCATTTTCTCTACTTATCCATAAGAAGCAACTCCTCATCTCTCCAAGTTTTGTCATGAGATTGAAGCTATTCAGTCACACTTTCAGGCTCCACTTCTAATTCTAGTTTTCTCACTATTTCTACCACATCTGCAGGTGGTTCCTCCACTGAAGTCTTGAACCCCTTAAAGTCATCCAGGAGGACTGACATCAACTTCTTTTAAACTGTTAATGTTGATATTTTGACTTCCCATGAATCATAAATGTTCCTAGTGGCATCTAGAATAGTGATTCCTTTCCAGAAGGTTTTCAGTATACTGGGCCCAAATCCATTAGAGGATACACATCTATGGCAGCTATAGCCTTATGAAATGTATTTCTTAAGTAATAAAACTTGAGAGTTGAAATTACTCCTTGATCCATGGGCTGCAGATGGATGTTGTGTTAGCAGGTCTGAAAACAACCTTAATATCATTGTCCATCTCCATCAGAGCTCTTAGGCAACCAGGTGCATTGTCAATGATCAGTAATATTTTGAAAGGAATATTTTTTCTAAGCAGTAGGTCTCGAGAGTGGGTTTAAAATATTCAGCAAAACATGTTATAAACGGATGGGCTGTCATCCAACTTTGTTGTTCCATTTAAAGAGTACAGACAGAGTAGATTTAGTTAATTCTTGAGAGCCCTGGGATTTTTTGAATGGTAAATGGGCACTGGCTTCCACTTAAAGTCATCAGATGCATTAGCCTCTAACAAGAGTCAGTCTGTGCTCTGAACTTTGAAGCCACACACTGATTTTTCCTCGTTAGCAGTGAAAGTCCTAGATGGTATCTTCTTCCAAAAGAAGGTTGTTTCATGTACTGAAAGTCTGTTGTTGGGTGTAGTCATCTTCATTTGTTTCTTAACTAGATCTTCTGGATAACTTGCTCCAGCTTTTCAATCAGCACCTGCTGCTTCCCCTTGCACTTTTAAGGACAGCTTCTTTCCTTAAACCTCATGAACCAACCTTTGCAGCTTCAAACTTTTCTTCTGCAGCCTCCTCACCTCTCTCAGACTTCAGAGAATTGAAGAGAGTTATGGTGTTGCTCAGGATTAGGCTTTGGCTAAAGGGAATTTTTTGGCTGGTTTGAGCTTCTATGCAGACCACTGGAAGTTTCTCTAATCAGCAATAAGGCTGTTTCACTTTCTTATCATTTGTGTGTTTACTGGAGCAGCACTTCTAATTTCTTTCAAGAACTTTTCCTTTGTATTCACAACTTGGTTAACTGTTTGTCACAAGAAGCCTAGTTTTTGGCTTATCTCAGCTTTTGACATGCTTTCCTCATTAAGTTTAATCATTTCCAGCTTTTTATTTAAAGTAAGAGATGTGCAATTCTTCCTTTCACTTGGACACTTAGAATTCATTGTAGGGTTATTAATTGGCCTAATTTCAGTATTGTGGTATCTCAGAGAATAAGGAAGCCCTAGGTGAAGAAGAAATCTGTTCACAAATCTGTCCCTTTCTAATGTAAATCATTAGAGATGTAAATCAGTGGGATTCACACTTCTGTGATCCCAGCTGGTCTGAGGCTGCCAAACAAAGGGGTAAGAGTAAGCAAATCACACCTTGAGAAGCACTGATTTACAGCTCTACTGTTAGTACCCTAATTTTTTCTCTAATTCTTTCTCACTTGTCTTGGTCATTTTACTCTCCCTTCCCCCAAAACTCCAGTGCATCCTTTATGCCATGCTGTATAAACTTTCTATGATGATGAAAATGTCCATTCTGTGCTAATACAGTGGCAAGTAGCCATATGTGGCTCTCGACTTGCCCTTGAAATGTGGTTACTACAATTGAGGAACTGAATATTTAATTATTAAATTATTATTTAATTTTCAATGCAATTAGTGGCTACTATATGGAATGGTGTAACTCTATACTGTTGTCAGACTGTTCCAAGACAAGAACCCATTCATATTTCTTCTTTGTTTAAAATATTCTAATGGCTCCATATGGCCTACAGTATTTATACTGTATTATATAGTATTATATATATAGTGTAATTATAGTGTAATACTGGCTCTAATACTTAAGAGCTATGTTGCTTTAGGCCATTGAGTTCATTTTTGATTTTCAGTTTCTTTGCTACATAAATCACTTATCATAGGAATCATAACACGTAGTCAATAAGCAGAAACAATTTATGATAAGCTGATGATCATTACTAATAATGGTAGTAATAGTAATAATTATTATTCCAAATTCCTTTGTAGGGCATACAAATCCCTTCACAATTTGGAGCTTGATTCTTGATTTTTTTTTCCAATTTTAATTTTGATATGTGTCTAGTATATTGACTTCCGAATTCTCATTTGTTTGTGTTTTCCCCAAATAATTTTACTTAATTCATGCCTTTATTCCTTTCATTGTGTTGGCTCCTTGTTGGTCTATCCTGGTGAATACTTTCCTTTTTACATGATGTTCAAGGGATTACCTTACCTATGAAATCCTGCTTTCCCCTGTCATAGCAGGTAGAGCTGACTACCTCATTCTCATTGTCTGAATAATGCACACTATCTATTACAACACATATCACCCTTTACTACATTTAACTGTCCACAGGTATCTCCTAGCCTGTGTTACTGGAAAGCAGGGCCATTTTCATTTTGTGTTCCCAGGACCCAGCACATCGCAGGCACTAAATATCTATTTTTGAGGGAATGATGGCCCAGGTCCTGTGAAAAGCTAGGTTTTGATAGTTCCTTGAACTATAAAAAACTGTTCACCTCTTTGGTTCAAGATTTGTTCCTGAGTAGCTATGTGACCTTATTAAGTTGCTTCACTTCTCTGGTCTTTACCCATGGATGACTGGAGAAGAGGCTCTCAAGAGTCCATTTAACTCTAACATACTCAGCTTTCAGTGTCTTCTGCACAGATTTAAAAAAATTTTAAAGTTCAGCTGTATTTCACTGACATGTAATATGTTTTTTAGTCCCAGGAAAAACAACTTTTTGAGTGAGGATAAAGACTTAAAATTATATATTATTTTTTCTTTTTTGGTGAAAATAGACATCCCAAACATTGCAGAAACTTTAAACACTGAAAATACAAATTCAAAATCAAACCAAAAAGGCAAGGATATGGCAAAATATAGGATGTATTCAGGAAATTATGTGTGTGTTGGATGGCTAAGACACTGGGCGTATGCTGGGGGAAGACAAAGGAATGTTTGGAAACTAGTCTGGGCTTAATGTAAAGAGGCTTCATTGCCAGGCTATGTAGTTTGTTCTTAATTCATCAGACAATAGGAAACTATAAGAAAGTCAACTGGGCTACAGTGTTCTGGATTAATCAAATCAGGGAAGATTAAAGAATTTTCAACATTGAGTCCTGGAATGATATACTAGGAGCCTGAACTTATATTGGTAAGAATTGAAAGGAGGTTAAGGAGACAAATATTGCAGTGGACAGGTATTTGGCCTAGGATACTGATTAAATATTGGGAGAGAGAAAAATGAAAAATGGTCCCTTATTTCATACCAAGAAGGAGAGTAGTAAAAATTCTAGGACTATGGAAACCAAGATGTTTGAGGGAATGGCAAGAGTTTGACTTTGAAATGATAGTGGAATGTTTTACAAGAATGTATACTAGGAATCTGAAAATTAAAAAGGAAGAACCTAAAGACAAGACTTAGGACTGGGAGTTTTGAAAGGTCCAAAGAAAGAAAGGAAGCATAAAATCCTGAGTCAAGCATCACGCAGAATGGGAATGTCATACTTCAGTAGGATCTCAGATGTCAGCTAGTGTAACTTTCTCTTTCAATAGATGAGAAAATTTAATGCCCAAGACTTCAAGGAAGGCTAAGGAACTTACTTATATCCTTATATTATGATTTATTCATCTATAAATGAAGGGAGGACTTGAGGCTACTTTTTAGCAGATAAATCATGAAATGATTTTGTTTCTGCCAAGGAAATATTTCATCATTATTTCTTTAATTCAGCAGGGAGAACTAATCTTGCCTGAAAGACATACTCTTTCAGTTATCCAAAGTGTTTCATTAAAAAAAAAAAAGAATAGTTTTAGGCCACAGAATAAATGGAAATAATAACTATAATATGAATTAGTCTTAGAGATGGGGATAAAACTCAAGACCAAAACTAAGAGCTTTAGAAAAAAGCCATCTCATACTTCTGTTTGTTTTAAAAAACTCTGAGCTGTAATTTGACAGCCCAAAGACAAAAAATGGAAAACTAAAAAAATGGAGCTGACACCTGATATCCTGAACTATTAAGAAAACAACCATCATATATTTCCCTCCATCAAGCCATTTGAAAGAATGATGTATTCATGTCTCTTGCTGGATACCTTGGGTTAAAAATTGGTTTACATAAGAATCAGAAGACTGCTGGGTGGTGCGTTATTAGGAACTCATGTGTATTCAGTTTCCCTAGTCTAGAGTCCCTGCCATGTGAGATGGAAACTGGAAATTCCATCTGATTCTTTTACTTCTGTCTTTGTAGAAATAAAAAGCTCTTTTTGCAAAGGAAAAGTAAAAATTGCCGAAGACTATAATAATCTTGATGCTAATCAAGAAATCCAAGACTTCTTACATTGCCATACCTATGTCCCATGGTGTCAAGCCAGCAGTACTTGCCTGTCTTTGTCAAAGATTAAGAATTATGATAATATCCAGTAATGGGAAAACTAGAATTCTGTGGGTGGGGATATAAATGTTCCTTAGAAAATTTGGCCATCTGAATCATAATCTTAACAAATGTGCAATATCTTTGTGATAGGCAGACTTCTAAGAGCCCTGATTTTCCTGCCTCCTATTGTACTTATCTGTACAATTCCCTCCTCTTGAGTGAGGCAGGACTGTAACATGACAGGTTGGCACTCCTGTGATTAGGTCATAATATATGACACAGACAAAACCATTTTTCAGATGCAGTGAAGGTTGCCAATCACTTGACTCTGAATTAACCAAAAGCAAAGTTATCCTCAATGGGCCTGGCCTAACCAGGTGAGCCCTTTAAGAAAGGGTCCAGAGGTAAGTAACAAGGTTTAAGAGCAGCAGATGCTCTTCTGCTGTTTTTGCAGAAGCAAACTATCATGCTTTGAGGCTGATTACATGATGGAGAATGCACGTGGCCTCTAGGAGCTGAGAGACAGTCCTTCAACCACAAGGAACTGAATTCTACCAACATCACTGAACTTGGAAAGGACCCAGTACCCCAGATGAGACTTTGTGTTGACTGACATCTTGAATGTGGTTTGGTGTGATCCAGTGCCAAGAATCCAGCTAAGGCCTAACCCACAGAAACTGTGGTAATAAATGGGTGTTGTCTGAAGCTGCAATGTTTGTGGCAATTTGTTCCACAGCAATAGAAAAGTAATATATATTTTGACTGAGTAATTAAATCTTACCTTGGGAATTTATTGTGAGATAATAATAAGGTATGCAAAAAAAATATATGGATGTTTCTTTTAGCATTAACTATTGGTGAAAGACTAGAAACAATCTAAAAACCCAACAATAGTGTGTGAATTAAACACATTCTGGTATTTCATATAATATATGGAGGACTATACACCAAAGTGATAGCTGATTGTATGAGCAGTAAGATTGTGAGTCAAGAAGTTTGTTTTCCCGTATTTTCTGTTATTTTCTTTGATAAATATCTATTGGTTTTTAAAGCAGCCTTATTGATGTATAATTGAATGCTGTTAATATTTTAAGCACATAGGTTGATGATTTTGAGTAATTTATACAGTCATTACTATAAACCATTTGAGAACACTTCATTACCCCAAAGTGTTCCTTGTGCCTGTCTGTAGCCAGTCCTCACTCCCACTCCCAGCCTCAGGAAACCACTGATCTGCTTTCTGTTTTTATGGTTTTGATTTTACAGAATTTTCACATAATTGGAACTTTATGTAGTCTTTGTGTGTGAATACTTTTATTTACAATACTTTTGAGGTTCATCCATATTATTGCATCTATCATAGTTATTCCTTATGTATTGCTGAATAGTACTCAACTATCAATATACTATATTTTTTATTGAAGTATAGTTGACATTATATTATGTCATAATATTATAATAGTTTCAGGTGTATAACATGGTGATTTGACAATTACCTGCATTCAAAATGCTTACCATAGTGTTATTACCAACTGTCACCATACAAAGTTATTACAATATTATTGACTATATTCCCTATGCTGTACTTTTCATCCTCACTATTTTTTTAATTTTATAATTGAAAGTTTGTACCTCTTTATTCCCTTCACCTATTTCACCCACCCCTACCCCCACCAGTTTGTTCTTTGTATTTATGAATCTATTTTTGTACATTCATTAGCTTTGGTTTTTAGATCCACATATAAGTGAAATCATGTGGTATTTGTCTTTCTCTGTCTGACTTATTTAACTTAGCATTATACCCTCTAGGTCCATTCAAATTCACCATATTTTGTTTATGCACTCACCAGTTGACAGTCATCTGTTTTTTCCCCCAGGGTTTAGCTCTTCTGAATAATGTGGCTATGAACATTAGTGGACAAGTCTTTGTGTGGACATGTTTCCATTTCTCTTGGGAAGATACCTGGGAGTGGAATTTCTGGGTCATATGCTAATTAATGTATATTTAACTTCTTAAGAAATCACCAGACTCTGAAAACTACAAGACACTCATGAGAGAAATTAAAGAAGATACCAATAAATGGAGACACATCTTGTGCTCATGGATAAGAAGAATTAATATTGTCAAAATGGTCATCCTGCCCAAAGCAATCTACAGATTCAATGCAATCCCTATCAAAATACCAAAAGCATTCTTCAATGAACTGTAACAAATAGTTCTAAAATTCATATGGAACCACAAAAGACCCCAAATAGCCAAAGCAATCCTGAGAAGGAAGAATAAAGCTGGGAGGATCTTGCTACCCAACTTCAAGCTCTACTACAAAGCCACAGTAATCAAGACAATTTGATACTGGCACAAGAACAGACCCATGGTCCAGTGGAACAGAATAGAGAGTCCAGATATTAACCCAAGCATATATGGTCAATTAATATATGATAAAGGAGCCATGGATATACAATGGGGAAATTATAGCCTATTCAGCAACTGGTGTTGGCAAAACTGGACAGCTGCATGCAAGAGAATGAAACTGGATTATTGTCTATCCTCATACACAAAAGTAAACTCAAAATGGATCAAAGACCTGAATGTAAGTCATGAAGTCATAAAACTCTTAAAAGAAAACATAGGTAAAAATCTCCTGAATATAAACATGAGCAACTTTTTCCTGAATACATTTCCTCGGGCAAGAGAAACAAAACAAAAAATGAACAAATGGGACTATATCATGCTAAAAAGCTTCTGTACTGAAAAGGACACCATCAGCAGAACAAAAAGGCATCCTACAGTATGGGAGTATATATTTGTAAATGACATATCTGACAAGGGGTTAACATCCAAAATCTATAAAGAATTCACACGCCTCAACACCCAAAAAGCAAATAACCCTATTAAAAAATGGGTGGAGAATATGAACAGACACTTCTCCAAAGAAGAAATTCAGATGGCCAACAGGCACATGAAAAGATGCTTCACATTGCTAATTATCAGGGAAACACAAATTAAAACCACAATGTGAGATATCATCTCACACCAGTTAGGATGGGCAACATAGAAAAGACTAGGAACAACAAATGCTGGTGAGGATGTGGAGAAAGGGGAACCCTCCTACACTGCTGGTGGGAATGTAAATTAGTTCAACCATCACGGAAAGCAGTATGGAGATTCCACAAAAAACTCAAAATAGAAATACCGTTTGACGCAGGAATTCCACTCCTAGGAATTTACCCTAAGAATGCAGGATCCCAGTTTGAAAAAGACATATGCACCCATATTTTTATTGCAGCACTACTTACAATAGCCAAGAAATGGAAGCAACCTGCGTGTCCATCAGTAGATGAACGGATAAAGAAGATGTGGTACATATACACAATGGAATATTATTCAGCCATAAGAAGAAAACAAATCCTACCATTTGCAACAACATGGATGGAGCTAGAGGGTATTATGCTCAGTGAAATAAGCCAGGCGGAGAAAGACAAGTACCAAATGATTTCATTCATCTGTGGAGCATAAAAACAAAGCAAAAACTGAATGAACAAAACAGCAGGAGACTCACAGAACCCAAGAATGGACTAAAGTTGCCAAAGACACATTACAATTAGCACACATAATGTAGGTGGTGGTGGGGCACAGGGAAGGCAGTATCACACAGAGAAGACAAGCAGTGACTCTGTAGCATCTTACTATGCTGATGGACAGAGACTGTAATGGGGTACCTGTGGGGGACTTGATAATGGGGGGAATCTAGTAACCACAATGTTGCTCATGTGATTATATATTAATGATACCAAAATAAAAAAAAAAGAAATCACCAGCCTATTTTCCAAAGCGACTGGATCTTTTTATGTCACCACTAGCAATGTATAAGAGTTCTAGTTTCTTCATATTCAGGCCAACACCTGGTATTATTGGTCTTTTTTATTACAGTCTACTGCATGTGTGGTTTTAATTTGCATTTCTCTAATTGTTAAAGATGTTGAGGATCTTTGCATGTGCTTATAGTGATCCATATATCTTTTTTGATGAAATCTCAATTCAAATCTTTTGCCCATTTTAAGAAAATTGAATTGTTTGTTTTACTGGTTTGTAAGAATTATTTATATATTCCAGATACAAGTTCTTTATCACATACATCATTTTTTAATATTTTATTTCAGTCCATGGCCTCTCTTGCCATTTTCTTAAAGTTGTGTTTGAAGAGCAAAATTTTAAAAATCTTTTATGAAGTCCACTTTCCAATAATTTTCTTTTGATGTCACACACATTTAATAAATTGTTTGCCTAAGCCAAGATCAGAAAGATTTTCCCTCTGTTTCTTCCAGAAGTTTTATAGTTTTAGTTCTTATAGTTACATCTGTGCTCTATTTTGAATTAGTTTTTGTGTAATGTGAGCCAAGTTCATTCTTTTCCCTTATGAAAAATCCAATTGTTCTAGCATTGTTTGTTGAAATGACTCTCCTTCCCACATTGGATTGTTTTGACCTCTTTGTCAAAACTCAGTTGACCATAAGAATGAGAGCCTATTGTTGGACTGTATATCCTGTTTCACTGATCTACAGATCTGTTCTTACTCCAGTATCATTACACTATCTAGATTTATGTACTTTTATGATTAGTTTAAAAATCTTGTACATACACATTCACCAAATTGCATTTCTTTATTCAAAATTATTTTGGCTATTTTACATCTTGCATTTCCATACAAATTTTAGGACAGGCTTGTCAATGTCTCTGAAAATTGCCTGTTGGAATTTTGATAGGGATTGAGTTGAAGCTATACATATGGAATCTGGGGAAGAACTGCCATAGTAACAAGAAAGTCTTCTGATCCAAGAATGTGTATGTCTTTTTAAATTTAGATCTTTAAATTCCTCTCAGCAATGTTTTGTAGTTTTTGGTTATAGATTTTGCCCATCTTTTTTCAATTTAATCCTAAATATTTTATTTTTTAATGTAATTGTGAAAGGAATTGTTCTCAATATAATTTTCAGATTCTAGATGTACTATTGACTTTTTAAAAAGTATATTTTATTTTTCAGAGCAGTTTTAGGTTCACAGCAAAATCTGAGTATAAGGTACAGTGACTTCCCATACAGTTGATTTTTATATATGGATCTTGCATAGTATGGCTTTGCTAAATTCATTTACTAGTTTAAATAGATTTTTTTTGTAGATTCTTTAGGATTTTCTACAAACAGATCATATACTTTGTATAAAGTTTTAACTTTTCTTTCTAATCTGTATGCCTTCAATTGATTTTTCTTGTTTGATTGTACTAGCTAGATCCTCTAGTACAAAGTTGAATAGAATCCTTGTCTTGTTGCTGATTTTAGGTGAAAGTATTTGATTTTTTTTATCATTAATTATAATGTCAGCTGTGGATTTTATATATTTTTTTATGTGTGCACTTATCAGATTGAGGAAGTTCCTTATATTCTTAGTTCCTTAGCAGTTTCTATTGTGGATTGGTTTGGATTTTTAAAAATGACTTCTTATTTTGGATAAGGTTGAAGTTCATAGTAAGCTGCAAAAATAGTGCAGAGTTCTTGTTCACCCTACATCAAATTTTCTCCAGTAATTATATTTTAACACAACCATAGTGCATTGTCAAAACCAGAAAATTAATGCTGGTACAATACTATTAATCCAAGTATACTTTATTTGGATTGAGTATTGATGTTAACAAAATTTTTTTCTGCATGTATGGAAATGACCATGTGGTCAGTATTCCACTCGTAGGATAAACTTCACATAGTCATCATGTATAATCCTTATTGGTTTGCTGATATTTTGTTAAGGAGTTTTGGGTCTATGTTCATGAGATATTGTTTTGTAGTTTTTAAGTCATGTCTGTGTCTGGCTTTATATATTAGGATAACACTGACCTGATAAAATAAGTTCTGATTATTTCCTCTACCTCTAGTTTTTTGAAAGAATTTGTATAGCATTTTTGGTATTCTTTCTTTCTCACATATCATCAGAGACTCTATTAGAAGCTGTCCTTTACTTGTGGGAAGACTTTAAAATACTAACTCAGTCCTTTTACTTAATGTAGTAGGAAGAATTGGAAAACAGCTCAACTCCAGAGTTTCCTGCTTCATGATATACGTGTCCTGACCTTGCATGCTGAGGGGAAATCAGAATCTGACGGCTAGGTTATGTTAGAGCAAAAGCAAAGGGGAAGTGATTTTTGGAAACATCATTAAGGTCTCAAGTCAGTTGACTTCGAGTTTTAAAAGGGTAAATATGAATTAATCAGGTGAAAGCCCTTAAAAGAGGGACTGGGCCCTTACTGAAGAGAGATTCTCTTGCTGGGCTTAAAGAATTAAGCTGTCATGTTATGAGAGATGCTGGGAGAGGACTACATGAGAGGACACTGCAGGCTGCCTCTAGGATTTAAGGACACCTTCCAGCTGACCACCAGCAAGACACTGGGGTTCTCAATCATACTGTAGCAGGGAAACTAATTTTGCAACAACCTCAACGAACTTGGAAGCCATCTTTCCCCAGTCAAGCCTCCAGATGAAAACAGCCCTGATGCACCCTAGCTTGTAGTATTGTGAGACTCTGAGCAGGAACCCAGCTAAATTGTACTCAGATTCCTGATCCACAGAAACTGAGATAACAAATGTGTATCACGATATCAATTTTGTAGTAATTGGTTACACAGCAATAGGAAAATAATGTACTTGATATAGATCTGTTCAGATTTTCTATTCATGAAAGAGATTTGTTAAACCGTGCCTTTTAAGGAAGTTTTCCATTTCATCTAAGTTGTTTAGTTTTTTGTTATAAAGTTGTTCAAAGTGTTTCCTTAAAATCTCTGGTTCTGTCTGTACAATGTTTCCTCTTTTATTCCTGACTTTGGTGATTTCTATTTTCTTTGTTGGTATTGGCTTATCAGTTTTGTTGATATTTCAAAGAACCAAAATATAGATTTTTTCCATTGTATTTATATTTTCTATTTCATTGATTTCTCCTCTGATCTTTATTATTTCTTTCTTTCTGCTTAATCTGGTTTTGATTGCATTTTATTTTGCTGGCTTCTCAAAGTAAAAGCTTGGATTACTAAATTTAGATTTTTTGCCTAATATAAAAGACTTAAAACTGCAAATTTCTAAGCAATTTTTTAAATGCATCCAAAAAATTCTGATATGTTGTGTTTTGATTCATTCAAGGTATTTTCTTAGTTCCCTTGTGATTTTTCCATGGATTATGTGGAAGTGTGCTACTGAATTTTCAAATATTTTGAGATTGCCTCCATTTCTGTTGTTAATTTGTAATTTAATTAAACTGTGGTTGAACAAACTTTGCTTGCTTTCAACTGTTTTAAATTTATTGAGACTTCCTTTGTAGTCTAGCAAATAATCTTTTCTGGAATATGTTCCACATGTACTTGAAAATAATGTGTATTCTTTTCTTGTTGGTTGTAGTATTTTATATTAAGCTAGGTTAAGTCAGTTCAAGTTTTGTATATCATCATTAATTTGCTATCTAGTTTTTTATATTATTTACAGAAAGATCATTATTACAACTATAATTATTGAATTTTATTTCTCCTTTCAATTTTGTTAATTTTCCCTTTTTTTTGGCTCTGTTGTTTGGTGCAAATACATTTATGATCATTTTATCTTCTTGATTAAATTATTCTTTTATGATTGTGAAAAATCCCTTTTGGTGTCTAGTAATATATCTTTGCCTTAAAGACTATTTAGTCTGATATTAATAACTCAAGCTAATATTTACTGTTTGTGTGTATTTTTTTTATTCTTTCACTTTCATCTTATTTGTGTATTTGAATCTGATGGATATCTTTTGTAGGCAGATTATAGTTGCATCTTGCTCTTTAATCCAGTCTAAAAATCTCTTCCCTATTTATAGTACATCTAGTCCATTAACACTTAATGTATTTATTGATATGGTTGGATTTGTGCCTGCCATTTTGACATTTGTCTTCTATGTCATGTACATCTTTTTGTTCCTCTGTTCCTTCCATACAATCCTCTTTTGTGTTACACAAGTATTTTTTTAGTGTATTAGCTACTCTGTTAACTTTCTGAATATTTTTTGAGTTAATTTTCTTATTGGTTATTCTAAGGAATGAAATATTTATTATGTTTGTTGAGCTTATTACAGTATACCTCAGGTTAATGCTGACTTAATTCCAGTAAAATATAGCAAGTTTGCTAACAATATAGCTTGATTTCTCTCCTCCTCCTCTGTGCTATGTAGTATATATTTCATCTATATATGTTACATACTCAACAATTGTTTTGCAATTATTATTAAAAAATTTTTTTAAAGGAAATTAAGAAAAGTCTTTTAATTTACCTATATATTTACCATTTCCAGTGTTCTTCATTTCTCCTTATGGATTTTAGTTTCTGTCTGGGAACATTTTATTAAGCCTAAAGGGCTTCCCTTAGTTCCACTTACAGCTCAGGTGTGCTAGTAATTCATTCTCTCAGTTTTTGTTTATCTGGGAACATGTTTATCTTGCCTTTATTTTTTGATGAATAGTAGATGCAGAATTCTTGGTTGATAGGTTTATTGCTTTTGTTTTTGTTTGTTTTTAAATCAGCACTTGAATATGTCATTCTGGTCTTCTGGTTTCTATTGTTTCTAGTGATGTCAGTCACCAAACATATTGTTGTTTCACTCTACATCATGAGTTATTTTTCTTTTGCTGCTTTCAAGATTCGCTCTTTGTCTCTATGTCTCATTGCTTGACTATAATGTGCCTAAGGGTGAATTCTGTTGTTTATCCTATTTGGGATATGTGGAACTTCTGAGAGTTTTAGCTTTTTTTCATCAAATTTGGGAATATTTTAGCTGTTATTTCTCCACATATATGTTTTTCCCTTCCTTTCTCTTTCCCTTCTGGCACTCTCATTTCATATATGCTGATATGCTTAATATAGTCTCACATATCTATAAGGCCCTTTTAATATTTTTAAATCTTATTTTTTTCAGAGATAATTTTTATTGATCTTTCAGTTCCTTGATTCTTTCTCCTTTCCTTTAAAATCTGTAGTTGAACATAACAAGTGAAACCTTCATATTGATTAGTGTACATTTTAGCTGTAGAATTTCTACTTGGTTATTTTTCAGTTTCTATTTCTTTATTGAAATTCCCTATCCATTGAGTTATTATATTTTTTCCTTTAATTCTTTGGTCATAGTTATAATAGCTGCCCTAAAGTCTAAGTTTGCTAAATACATTATTTGGGTCTACTCAGAGACAGTTTCTATTGACAATTAGTTTTCCTGATTATGGGTCATACTTTCCCGATCCTTTTCATGTTTAGTAATTGCTCTGCTTAAAAATTGAAATTTTACACAATATATTGTAGCAACTCTGAATTCTGACTAATTTTTCTGAGAATTTTTCTGAGAATTGTCATTGTTTAAGTAACCTCCATAGACATAAATGTACAGTATTTCTTCCCCATGACCTACAGCTATTAAGTTGACCCTGTCTGCACAGTGGTCAGTGAAGATTTCAGCAAACAGAAATAAACCCATACATATGTGGTCAACTAATATTTGACAATGGAGTCAAGAATACTCAATGAGAAGACAATCTTTTCAATAAATGGTGCTGGGATAATTGGATATTCACATGTAAAAGAATGAAACTGGACCCCTCTCTTATACCACTCATGAAAATTGACTTGAAATGGGTCAAAGACTTAAATGTAAGACATGGAACTCCTAGAAGAAAAAATTAGGCCTAAAGCTCTTTGACATGGACTTGGGTAATGATTTTTTGTATATGATATCTAATGCCCAAGCAACATACTAAATAAACAAGTGGGACTACATAAAACTAAAAAGCTTCTGGAAATGAAATAAGCTGTCAAAAAGTGAAAAGATAACCTATGAAACGGGGGAAAAATATTTTCAAACAGTATATCGCATAAGGAGTTAATGTCCAAAGCACTCATGAAACTCAATAGCAAAAACCCCCAAATAACCCAATAAAAAATGGATAAAGCCCCTGAATAGACATTTTTTCCAAAAAAAATATGAAAAGCTAACAAGTACATGAAAAAATGTTCACCATGAGTAGTCATTAGGGAAATGCAAATTTAAACCACAATGAGATATCACCTCATGCATATTAGAATGACTATTATCAAAAAGTCAACGGATAACAAATGCTGGCATGGATTTGTAGAAAAGGAAATCCTTGTCCACTGTTGGTGACGCTATAAACTGGTACAGCCACTATGGAAAGCAGTACAGAGGATCCTCAAAAAATTAAAGATAGGACTACCATATGATCCAGCAATTCCACTTCTGGAAACATAGCCAAAGGAAACAAAAGCACTAACTTGAAAAGATATCTGGACTCCCATGTTCACAGCAGCATTATTTGTGACAGCCAAGATGCAGAAACAACCTAAGTGTCTATTAATGGGTGAATGGATAAAAATGTTTATGTGTGTATATATACATATATATATATATATATAATAGAATATTACTAAGCCATAAAAATGAGGACATCCTACCATTTGCGACAACATGGATGGACATTGAGGGTATTGTGTTAAGTGAAATAGGTCAGACAGAGAAAGAGAAATATTGAATAATCTCACTCATATGTGGAATCTATAAAACTGGAAAATGGAAAACAGAAAACAAAAAAACTCATCAAAAAAAAAAGAAAAGAAGAGAGATCAGATATGTGGTTCCCAGAGGAGGGGGTGGTGGGAAGAAAGTGAATTGGAGGAAGGTAGTCAAAAGGTACAAATTTACACTTACAAAATAAGTATTAGGGATGTGATGTATGACTGATGACTATAGGTAACACTGCTGTATGTTATATGGGAAAGTTTCTAAGAGAGTAAATCCTAAGAGTTCTCATCACAAGGAGAAATTTTTTTCTATTTTTCTCTTTTCCTCCTTCTTTTTTCTATATTGTATTTATATGAGATGATGAATATTAGCTGAATCTGTTTTGATAATCATTTAACAATGTATGTAAATCAAACCATCATGCCATATTCCTTAAACATATGCAGTGATGTATGTCAATTCTTTCCCAATAAAACTGGAAAAAAATGACTTGGGCAGAGATCTTTCTCAAACACTTTGAGCCCATAATGCTTTACCTTCTGCTAATCAATCTTTCTATGAGTTCGAAAGCATGCAGAATTTTACCATTCTCAGCTTTGCCTTGGTGCTAATTTCCCACCAGCCTCTCTTGAGTCTCTGCCACACATAAGCATAGGCTTCCCGGAGGCCAGGAATATATGGAGAGCGTATCCAGCTCTTCTATGGGTCTCTCATTTCCCTGTTCAGTTTTTCATTGGGCTGCCGCTTGTCCTAACTAGGATTGCAACCTCAGGCTGGCATAGCAACAGCTTTCCTCTTTTGCTTCATATTCAGTCTGCCAATTTTAGAAGACAAAGCTATGGGATTTTGACCCATTTCCTCCCCCAGCCCCCAAATTGAATCATTCCCCTCTGGCACCAAAGCTGATGGTTTCCATGTCTAACCCCAAGCTGCTAAAACTACTGTTTTCACTGATAAACTGGCACAAGGGATGGGAGCAGTTCTTGTGCAGAAGGTCAAAGACTTCCACTGGACCTGTCTGGAACTATATAAAATTTTCAAGAATAAGTAGGTCTCAATTTGTTGTTTGCCTTTAGTCAATTTGCATAGTTCTAACATGTTTTGGCATTTTTTTCCAGTTTAATACGTTTTTTTTTCTCCTGAGAGGATTTGTTGAGCTCTTAACATTACCATGGTTGCAAAAGTTCAAGTCCTCTATTGTTCATATACTAAATAATAAAATTGGATTTCAGGTCTACTAGAACACTGTTTCAGGTCTGTAGGGCACTTGACCACAGAGCCGTAAGGAGTGTATTCTTCCATGGCCACTCTCTGATTTCTTGATCTGTATACATGGCTGCCTTGGCTGGTTCACCATGGTTCTTTATAATATTATGAGCAGGACATAATGTGCTTGTTTGGTCTCTAGCCTCATTTCTGTTCCAGGAAGCAAAGCTCTAGAAAACTGGGTTGATCACACTGAATTTCAGTTGACTGATTGTGTTGGCCATAAGGAAGATCTTCAGTGGTGGAGATAAATGGTGGATAAGAAACCAGAAAACCAACAATCATAATCATCTTATTAAAGGGTAAAATCTCAATAAGAGAAAAATACATAAAATGTGCTAGTTAGCAAAACCACCTGGAGCCTGTATCTTAAACCACAATCTCTCCACTGATTAAAAAAGTATCTCACTTATGAAATAGACGTTACACCCAAAAGTAGATTTTGGTTTAATTAAATTCCAGTCGCATGGGTTTCCCTGGATTCATTTTGATTGCAAAGATCTCTTCAATCAGTAACTTGTAAAATAAATGTTTAGATTTTTTGAGACCGAGTTTTACTTTGCACAAAATGGTTTTCATTTCATTGATTGTTCATTGTACACACTGCATCTTGTTTTCTGGCTAGAAGTCCAAGTATATGGGAAGATGAGCACTTTATTGAGTCAGTCTTTTTCAGAGCAGTGACTATTTTGTATGAATAAAATGAAGTTTATTAAATCATCTGGTAATGACAGGCTTATGAATAGAAACATATAAAGCATAGAAAGGGGAACAGATTTCTGCCAACCTAAAAATACACTGAAAAAAGAAAGGAACTGCAAGATTGTACAAGCTTGGCTGTTCCTACTTTTACCATTCTTTTTAGCAAAACTGACAGGCAGCTTGCTTGCCAGCGAGCTTTGTACCCACAACTGACTCAATCTCAGGAGTGAGCATGGCAGCTTGGTGTCATTCACTTGCTGACTGATATCCTACCAAGAGTATCTGACAGACGGGCACCATTTACTTTGAGGGGCTAATGTTACCTTCCTTCAAAATGAATAGTTTAATAAACCAAGCATCAAAAGGGAGTTAAGGAAGTCTCAGATTCCCCAGTCTCAGGCTCCAGATCTGCTGGAGACAAAACACAGATGGAAATATAAGGAGCTTATTGGCTGTCTGTTAAAATTCTACAGGTTAGAAAGGGCCTCAAGAAAAAAAATCTTGTCTGAATTTTATTGCGAGCTGCAAAAGGATTGCTGGTGATGAGCAATTTCTTTTCTGTGAAGGGAGACCTATGAGGTTATCTTTTAGATAGTAGAGGACAGATGCCATTTCATGGCACTCAACAAACTCAGTGAAGGAATGATAATGGTGTATAGTGATGCTAACATAGCAGTAAAAAAATAGCATCAAAGGACTTGCCAAGTGAGTCTTTGCTTCCACCCTTGCTGTTACTCTTGTTCTTTCCTTTCTTTCTCTGCCAGCCTTCTTGGAAACCAGGATGTATTTGCTATTTTCATGTCCTGCCCTCTTAGCCCATGACAAAAGCTGGAGGGTAAGAGTGTGCCATCTATCTCCCATGGTTTCACCCTCGGAATGATGTACGGATTTGGCTTTCACTATGCATCTGATTTAAGTCATTGCCTCTTTTCACTCTTGCCACATAAAGTGGTTTCTAGTATATTCCTGCGCTCTCTGGCCCAACTGTTAGCAAGTTCCTAGATTTAGCTTTGATAGTCTCAGAACTGGCAGATCATTCAGCTCCTATCTAGATAAATGGCCCACATAGGTCTCCATCTGTGCATTTTCATTGGTAAGGGCTTTATTCACACTTCAACCCTTGCTTTATTTTTTTCAACCAGATAGGCTATACCATCATTTCAAAAAAATGGGTGAGAGATAAGACTAAGTTTCTTCTTTGGGGTTAATTGAAATTAGATTTTGTTCTATCCAGTTTTTTTTTTTTTTTACAAAAGAGGGATTGAAGTTTTTTTATAATAAACATAAATGGGGAGTATACTATACTTTTCTGCAAGGTTCTCCTCCTTGGGGATTCACTGTCCCTCACTTTGTAGGTATTGATTGACCCAAGCAGGTGGCCACATCCTTGAATAGTTGGAGGAATCTCTTCTAGAAGATACTGGAAAAAAGGGCTTGGTTGTCACTGAGTAGGTATCTATTTGATGGTGGATACATGAAGCCACTTTACTGGGCAAGCTCATCGCAGTAGAATTACGCTGCTGAAACAGGTGAGCTAAAGCAGTTTTGTTTCAGTCTGAAATCTCCCAGTGCCAAAGTTCTGGAGGAACTGCCAAGCCAGCCAAGTTCAGGCCCCATTAGCCCACTGTGGCATGTAGACATGTCCTATCCTTTGTATTCCTAGGGATAAGGCTGTAGATTTGGGCTGGAGGCAGAGCCTGGAATTGGGGTGCGGAGAAGCAGGAGGACTAAGTCCAGAAGCACAGAGGCAGCAGTTTAAGGACAGTTATCTGCCTGGCTCACTCACAGTCATCCCTGCATGCAGAAATGGCTCAGAGCCCCAGACAGCAAGAAGAGATTTATCTTTGGAAGACTTTAGCAGGCATGCAGTTGGGGACGTGGGCTTATGCAGCTGGCATTGCAGACATAGAATGGCAACCTATTTAGCAAGGCTTGGTACTGAGCAGCCATGCATGTGAGTAAGAATACCTGGAATAATGTTGCTACTCTTGCTGTGGTCAATTACTTTTATAATTGTTTATTTGTCAAAAGCTTTTGGTGTGTGTTGTGGGGAGGGACAGACCATGTCTTCTGAGTTAACTAGGGACAATCATGCCTGATCAGCTGGGGAAATGGGAAGGCATCCCATTCAAATCTTCCTCTCCAGCCAGAGCATGTTCTGAGGAACCACTTTCTCTCTGTTCATGGTCCAAAAATGCCCCATACAAGGTATAATTTCAGGCCAGACCAGAAAGTTCAACCCATTATTACTAGGCCCTTTTCTTTTAGGGAAGAAATATTTAGGAAACTTTCCTTAGTTCAGTGAGAATCTCATATTAATGGGGGCAGGCATATTCATATAATCACTGTATATAAAATTAAATGTATATAAAATAATCAGAGTGCAGTGCCCTTCTGTGATTTGCTTCTCCCCCTCCATTCAATATTATGTTTTTAAATTAACACATGTTAATATAATTGTGGTTCATTCATATTCATGGTAGTATAGGATTCTATGAGATGGAATTTTTACTTTTCCTCTTTACAACCAATTGACATTCAGGTTGTTTTGTTATGATTACAGATAATGCTGCTATGAATAATCTTATACTTATCTCCTGATATGCATGCAAGAATTTCTCTAGTGATTATGTATTGTGGTGGAATTGCTGAGTCATTGGGTGTGTGTATATTAATAGGTAATGCCAAAACTATTGTTTTCCAAAGTGATAGTATGATGTACATTACCATTTGCAGTATATGAGAGTTCCCAACTCATCAACACGTGATCCTGTATAACTTAAATTTTTATCTACTTGGTAAATATGGTTTTAATGTGTATTTCCACAATTTCTGAAATGTTTGGGCGTCTTTTGCAAAGTTTATTAGTAATTTGTATGTTTCTTTTTTTAAATGGCCAAATGGCTTATTTTTTTTATTGACTTAAGAGAATTCTTTATATATTCAGGTTATTAATCCTTTGTCTTGCAAATATGTCTTCCAAATAGTGACTGGCTTGCATACTTGCATTATTGCAACTGGGCCTGAAGGAGTTAAACACTGGTCTCTAGCTCTCTGTGGCTGACAGGAGGAAGATAAGGGCAATGGCATGAACAGGACAACATTGTTTTGTTCCTGGTGTTTAGAAATGGAAATAGTCCAAAGACAAACCAAGGATGGGGGGTTTCATGACCCTCCTCAGACCCTCACTAATGTCCAGATGTCCAGTTTTCTGTCACCAAGTATGACACAGCATGCTTTTTCCTTCACATAAAAGGAACTTGAAATCAATCCTGAATTAAAATGGGCCTTTAGGACAATAGTGCTCCCATCTTCCAACCTGCTGGCTTGTTGAATAAAGCTCTTTCTCTACTTGATACTCTGTCTCTGGGTGTACTGGCTGAATCTGGTGGCAATGGAGCCGAACATTCATGGTTACATTATCATTCTTTGGTGAGGTGTTTTCATGGAACAAAATTTATTTGTTTTAATGAATCTGTGCATCATATTCTTCATGTTTTTTCATTTTCTGTACCTCAAGATAAATTAACTGGGATCCTGAGTTCATAAAGGTTTTCTTCCATTACTTTCTTTTAAAGATTTAAAGATTTTGCCTTTTATAGTTTCATATCTTATATTTCTTCATCTGGAATTGCTTTTATGTTATGATGAGTCTCCTTTAATTTTCTATACCTATATTTAATCCCCAGAAGGGTCCTTCCTTTCTCACTGTTACAAAGTACCAGTCTGACATATGTCAGGTATGCATATAGGCGTGGGTCCGTTTCTTGGGCATATTATTTTGTTTCTTTGTTCTCTTCATTTATATCTGAAGCATTGCTTTACAGTTTTAATAACTAGTGCTGTCTCTTAGTCTTCATGTTTGGTCCTCTTTGGACTATTTTTAAGCCTTTGTTTTTCTGTATAAATATCAGAGTTATCTTGTCATATATACAAAGCCCAGCAGTAAATTTTATTAGAATTTCATTATATCTACATATCATTATGGGGAAAGCTAACATCTTTACAATATCAATTTTTTCCACATGGAGTTCTCTCCATTTATGGTCTTTTAATGTTTCTGAAGTCAGATTCTTAATTTTTAGATAAAATTCTTATGCATACTTTAACTCTGTTTCTAGGTATGATGCATTTTTTTGCTGCTTTGAGTATATAATTTCTTCTTGGAAAAAATTTTCTAACTATTGCTGTTAGAGGAAATATAATTGAATTTTTCATGTTGCTGTCATAGTCATTAATTTTACTGAACTATGAATAACTAGTAATTTTCCCATAGATTTTTCATGCTTTTTAAAATGTAAATGATCATAAGTCTGAAAATACACAGTACTGTTTTTTTTTTCTCAATCCTTACATCTCTTGTTCATATGGAGTTAAAAAAATTCAGTCATTGAACATCATAGTTGCTGAGGAAGTATTTTCTTTTCATCACTACTGATTGTTAAATTTTATCAGTAATGTTTCTGTGTGTATTGAAATGTTATTCCTTCATTAATCTGATAATGTGGTATATGATTGTCATATATTTTCTAATGTATTAACTTGATACTGTTGCTTGACCCTGGTGAGTTATCTTACTATAAATTGTTGGATTCAGTTTACTACTGTTTGCTTATGATTTCTGTGTCTATGCTCAAGAAAAAATGTCCTATACTTTTTCTTTCTTGGAATCTCTTTGCTGTTTCATGATTAATGTTGTATTAGTATGATAAGACGAGTTGTGTTGCTTGACTTTCTCACCTCTACAGAGTTTGTTAAAGACATAGAATTCACTTGTAAAATCAAATGGGCCTGATGTTGACTTTGTAGAAAGATTTGAGACTACTGATAAGAACATTCAGACTTTCCATACCCTCTATTTATTGAGATGTAATTCACATGTCATAAAATTCACCTTTCTAAAGTGTTGTACACCATCTCCTCCATTTAATTCCAGAAGATTTTTATGACTCCCCGTTCCTCTTAGCATTTACCCCCCACCACTTCCCTCTCCCTCCAGCTCATGGCAGACTCTAATCTGCTTTGTGTCTCTTTTGAACATTTCATATGAGTGGACCTTTTTTGTCAAGTTTCTTTTACTTAGCATAGTGTTTTCAAGGCTCATCCATGTTATAGCTTGTATAGTATTTCATTCTTTTCTGAGGTTGAATAGTATTTCATTGTAAGGATATACCACATTTATCTACTCAACAATCCATGAACACTTTTTTCCCTCTTTTGGCTATTATGAATAATGTTGATATAAATGTTAATGTACAAGCTTTTGTGTGGACATATGTTTTCAATTCTTTCGGCGATAAGCCTAGGAACTGCTGTGTCATGGCATGTCTATGCTTCCTCATCTTTGGCTACTTCATTATTTACTGAGAGCTGTGTTAAAGTCTGCTTTGGTGTTGAATTTGTAAATTTCTCCTTACATTTCTGAAAAATCTTTGCTTCATATATGTTGTTGGTAAATTATGAGATACCTATAAGTTTATAAGTATTGTATTTTCCGAGTGATTTATTTATTTTTAATTGTAATTACCTTCTATTGCTGTGTTGTACCTTAAAGCTTCTATTTTGTCTCTTGATAATTGTACCAGCTAGCTAGCCAGCTAGATTTTATCATATTTTCATCTTTTAATCTTTTTGAGTCCTTAGATTTTAGGAGCATAAGAGTCTGAAAATTCTTATATTTTAATTGTTGATTATACAGTCCATTCACAAGCATTGTTATTTTCAGTATGTTTTCATTTATCTACCATATAATTTATACTTTATATATGCCCTACTCTTTTAGTCTCTTTTACTTTCTGCTTTTATCTGCATCATTTTAATGATTAATATCTCCCCTTCTTTCCATTTTTCTTGAAACTAGTTTGGAAGTTATATACTCTATTTATATTCTTTTAGAGATTGTCTTAGAAATTTTAACATGCATATTTAATCTAAAGTTTAAATTGAAATCTCAGGTAATTCCAAGACCATAACTTCTTTTCAGTCTGATCACCCTGTCCAGATTTATATGCTATTACTTTAATTCTACCTCAAAATCCAAACCAAATCATCTATCGTTGTTTATTGTTTAATATCATCACTGTTTGCTTAGATTTACCTATACTGTGATCTCTTTTTTCCACCCTCTCTCCCCATCCCTTCATGCATCTTCTTTATGGAATCATTCTTAGTCTACCTGGAGTTTCACCTATGTTATAATTTCCTCTAGTGAAGGCCTGCTGATATTAAAATATCTGTTTTGTTGCTATGAAAATGTCTTTATTTAGCCCTTTCATTGAAATAGATTTTGATTAGGAATATACTTCTAGGTTGACAGTATTTTTTCTCTCCATACTTTGATATATTATTCTAACATTGCCTGGTTTCCCTTTCTGTTCTTGAGACCTAGTTGTTAATATAAAACTAATTCTTTGTAAGTATTTGTCTTCATTGTCCTTCTTCCCACCCATAGCACCTTATATTCCTCTACTTATCATTATTTCTTTGAGGTCCTCAAGCTTCACTATGTTATGTCAAGTTGGGGATTCACTTTTGTATAATCTGCTTAAGGCTAATTGTTAGGTTGCTTGAATATGAAGATAGGCATATTTAATCAATTCTGGAAAATTCTCAGCCATTATCTCTTCAAATATTACCTATCCCTAATTTTAATTTATTCTTTTGCAATTGCCATTAAGTATATGGCAACCCTTTTTAGCTCCATCTTCTACATATTTTTAAAAAATAGTGTCTATGTCTTTGTTTATACATTTAAAAATAGTGTCTATGTCTTTGTTTTCTTGTGCTGCATTTCTTCAGATTTCTTTTCCACTTCACCAATGACTTCCCTGGATTCATCTAATGTGCTGTTTAATCCATCCATTGAGATTTAATTGTTCATTGTTTTACTTCTATACATTCTATTTATAGGATTCTAATCCTATCTCAAAATCCAAAACTTCTAAATTAGACATCATTGTTTATTGTTTAATACTACCAGTGTTTGCTTAGATTTACCTACATTGTGATCTCTTTTTTCCATCCTCTCTCACCATTCCTTTGTGCATCTTTTTTATGGAATCATTCTTGTTCTACCTGGAGTTTACTTGTCTTATTTCTACACCATATTTTCATTTCTCTGAAAATATTAAAAATTCTTATTGTATATTTAACTCTGACAATTCCAACATCTGCTGACTTAGCAGATCTGTTTCTGAGGTCTTCTGGATCTCACTCATGGTGGCTCATTTCCTTGTATGTTTAGAGAATTTTGGCTGGGAAGGAGCTCATGTTCCTTGAGACTTCATATGTGACAATTGTTTGAGGTATGTATTTAAAGTGCATTTGTGTTTACTTCTGACAAGTGCTTGGGGAAAAAAAACAATCCATGGCATTTTCAATTAAACTTATAGCATGAAAATTTTCAGATCTCACAAGTAATGGGAATTTAAGACACACATTCATGTCAGACTGAGCAGCGGTTGCAATTTCTTAGAGGAGATATTTTAGTTTTATTTGCTTCTCTGCTTAGAGTCCAGGCTGAGCTATGCAAGTTCCGCTGTGCAAGATTATTTCCTCCATTTCTGCCCTCCTCTCTGCTGTAGTTTTAGCACATTTGGGGTTTCTGGCTTTATGGGAAGGGGTCTGTGATAGGCTCTCTTCACCATAGGCTCACTGAAATTCAGGTTTTCTGCCTGTATGACTGGATGATTGGATGAATGGATGATTTCCGAGTATAAAGTGGCTTCATACTCAAAACTTTGGCTTTCCTGTTGTTTGTAGCATCTCTTCTTCTTATATTTATGTCAACTCAGCTATGCCTCAAAATATACTTTACCCAACATTTTATGAGTTTTGCACCATAAGGTTTTCTTTGTCTGTGTAATAGGCCATATTGCCTAGCATAGATGACCATGGATTCCTTAAAATTGATTTGGGCAGGTTCAATTCTTGGCATCTTCTATAAGCTTCTCTCTTGGTG
This sequence comes from Manis pentadactyla, assembly GCF_030020395.1. Classification (NCBI taxonomy): domain Eukaryota; kingdom Metazoa; phylum Chordata; class Mammalia; order Pholidota; family Manidae; genus Manis; species Manis pentadactyla. Next base: position 79,505,125 of record NC_080021.1, on the reverse strand, counting down.
TTTTGCTTCCTATTCCCACATCTATTCACCTTCAAGACAGAAAGGAACTTGTCTGCATTACTGCTCACTGAACATGCGGGGCTATGTTGGCACATCACTTTAGGTATTCCTCTTTGAATTGAGTTCAGGCCTAAGTGAACTTCTTCTGGTAATATCATCTGGTAATATGCCCCTAGGGTCCCACTTCCTGAGTCATTCTGGATCCAAACTCTCTCTTCAGCTGCTCTAGCTATCATAGCTTCTCTTATGATTACTTCTGGGACAGTTTTAGTTTTAATCCATTCATCTTGTTTCTGACCCTTTAAAGGAGATCCCATGATTCTGCCTCTTTGTTCTTTGTAGCTCACTTAATATTTCCTTTTAAAATTTCACATTCTTATTGCTCACTCATTTAAATCAACAGTTGGGTGTATTTGTAAACTGCATTCAAAACAATTCTTAGTCACGATTTATAATAAATGTAGACCTATTATTTGCTAACTTGACTTGGGTATTTTCTATGTTCCATGTCTTGGTTTAATCACTGTTTAGCATTATCTCATTTAATCATCCCAACCTCCCAATAAGCAGGTATTACTTTTACTTAAAATTGTAATGTATATAAATGTTGAATCACTATGTTGTATACTTGAAGCTAATATAATATGTCAATTGTACTTCAATTAAAAAGAAAAAAAGTCCCCATTTTATAGATGAGGAATTTGAAGCAAATTCAGATTAACTAGCCACACTATTGTCTGTGAGCAAGAGTAATGCCATCTTGACAAACCCACTCTGATGACTGCTGCCTCATCTTACCCCCTCCACACATCCTGTATGTCCAGTAAACAGGGCACATCCCATAGTTAAGATCTCATTTGGAACAAACAACTTTGGGAAGATGTAAGCTCTTGCTTTGGCTAAACACACAGACAGCCCCTGTACAGTGGACCCTTTTTCCTTGCCTCTATAAATTAGCATCCTTAAATCAAAGTGGTGTGGATATCTAAGCATCTGTGGCTGCCCAGGACAAGCCTCTGTACATAAGCTTTCTGCAATAAACTTCTATGGAATTCAAGTTGGACTTACCAGCCTCTTTCTTTGGTCTCAAAGCCCCTTTGGACTTCAGGGGTTGGTTCTCTTATACCTTCTCCAAGTGGAACATCTATATTTTATTATTATTGAATAGTGTAGGTGGATTTGACCTAGACAGTTGATTTCAGAACCCCTATCTTTTCCAGTATGAAACTGCTTTCCAATAAATAAAAATTATGTATATTAACTAGCACTGTCCATGCTACACAGTAGGCACTCAACAAGTGTTTGTTCCTCCTCATTACATCATTCACATTCACTCAGCTCAATATGGTTTTGGAGAACTGGTGGAATTTCTTTACAGCAAGTCTCTAAAATTAGCCAAGCAGGTAGCTGGGGAGCCCAATTACAATACGGAAGCTTTGGACTCATGCTATGAACTCTTGAAATTAGATCAGAATCCCTCAGCCACCTGCTGTATTGCTACTTAACCCTGATTCAAAAATCACATGTAAACTTCTAAACTTGATTTGGGTTAGAAACCTCCCTCTTTAATATAGCAAATTGAATAAGCTACTTGCTGAAATCATCTTCTGATTCAGGTTGGGTATTAGAATCCTGCTATCAATACCTTTATGCACAAGTTACTTCCTTGACAAAAACTTTTTTTCTATGAAGAACACATATTCAATCTTTAATCTCTGTATTGAATTCTGAGCAGAAATGGCAAATCCCATAACCTGTGTAACATAGATTTAGTTTCCTTGTTTAGAAAACTAGATAGGACAGAAATAGCATGAAAGTCATGAAAAATGCTGAGCACACACATATGTGTCTGAGAACCCTCTCAGAGTGCCCAAACCCAGGGCTCAGATGTACCAACAGCCAGACCTTCTATGGTATCTCAACCAATCAGCTCTTGAAGCATGAATGGTCCATAATGATAATCAAATCCAACACTTTTACTTTGCAGAGGAGCAAATGGAGGCTCAGAGAGGAGGGAATGACTTGCAGGGGCCAACCCTTTACCCTGTGCCCAGTGTCACAGAAGCCAAAGACCAAGCCATTTCTCTCTTCTCTCTATGTGTGTGGTTTAGAATAAAGGACATTTCTTTGACCTGTTTTTATAAATAGTTTCATAACTGAACATGGCTGCATAATAAACTGTGTGTAATTTCAGTTTTTTGCATTAAGTCTGTGCTATCTGTATTTTTCTATTTCTCCTGCAGATGAAGACCTACAAGAGATACAGGATTTAGCCCCAAACATGGATACTTAGTTTGGCCAGTTTTCTGACCATGTATTGGTGAATGACTACTTGTGAGATTCATGTGCCCACTTGTCTGCAGTTCAGAAAGCTCAGGAGGAGCCTCTGTGGATTTTCTTTGATGCTGTTTTAACGAGGCCTCAGATCTAAAATAATGGCGGCAATCTATAACAGCACTGTTCAATCTAGGATAATGTGTACAGATAAATTTATTTTTATTTGAAAAGAATATTTATTTTATGGTTATGTAGAGTTATATATTTAGTTTTTAGGAAAAAAACTTTTTCATTTATGTCATAGGCAGCATTGGTAGCAACAGGAGCAATATTAAGGGCCAGGCCATTTCTGATGACATGTACTTGGCAATAAACTGTCAATGTGGGATGTTAGAGGTCCAAAGACCATAGGGAGAAAAATCCTCTTTGAATTATAAGAAAAAGTGTGGCCCAAAAAAGCCAAAATGTCTTTCCTAAGTAATGGAAAAAGACTTCTGAGGTCAAATCCAAACATATTTCTGGAATTTTCCAGGATAAACTTCAACTTCTGTGCAACACCATTCTAATTTGGTTGTGGTAAATATAGGTTTCTGATCAGCAACTTGTCAAATACATTTATTTTTAAACCCTCTTTACTTAAAAGCACATCTGTGGGCTATTCTTAGAAAAGCTGCAATACCAGTGACACACTCATTTCTTAACTGATTGTGGTACTGAAGGACTCTCAAGGGTTAAATTTTGGTTGGCTAAATATTGTCATTAAAAATAGAAGCACCATAAAGTAAAGCATCTAGGCATTCTGTGCAAATCAAGAACTTGTTAATTTACCTTAATAAGGAAAATGTCTGTGATTGAATATATTATGTGGCTGTTTTAAAAACCCAATTCATCAAATGGCTTGTACATTAAAGTTAAGATAGATATAATAGATTTGCATGTGTAAGGAAAATGGAGTACTTGATAAATATGTAGCATTTGAGGAAAATGCAGTAGACCCTTGAACAATGAGGGAATTGGGATGCCAACTCCTATGCAGGCAAAAACCTGTGTGTAATTTTTGACTTCCTAAAAAATGTAACCACTAATAACCTACTGTTGACTGGAAGCCTTACAAATAACATACAGTCAAGTAATACATATTTTGTATGTCATATGTATTATGTACTGTATTTTTACAATAAAGTAAGCTAGAGAAAAGGAAATATTAAGAAAATCATAAGGAAGAGAAAATACATTTACAGTATTGTACTGTATTTACCAATACCATAAGTTTACATTGTTTATAAGATGAATCATTTTTCTGTCAGTACCTACAATAATATTGTCTTAGATGATACAAAATATTGTAGATGTCATTTGTATTACTTAGCTTAGACATCAAAAATGAAAAGATAATATAAAAAAGAAATTCATATTTATTTACAGGAATAACAATTCATACAAAGCAGCAATACAATTGCTTTATGGTAGCCTAGTATAGTCCATACAGTTGCTTAGCCTATATATGCACGAATAAATCATTAAAACATTTTTATGGTATACAGAATTATAATCATATTCATAATACAGTATTGGACATACCTAACTGGTTCTGATTTTTTCAATATTTCTAGGCTATGCGGTTTGCCGGCAAGTTTTTCCAAATTGATGCAAATCTCCAAAAAATTTTCCAACATATTTATTGAACAACATCCACATATAAGTGGACCCACAGAATTCAAACCCGTGTTGTTCAAGAGTCATTGGTGCACTGTACTGAAAAATGCTTTGTAAGAGGGCAGCTTGTTTTGGGCAGCCCAATGTGCAGAAAATTTTGTAGTGTTACACCTTTTTGTCCTCAAACACAGTACTAGCAGCACTTTGAGGATGAGCTGGAAGGTTTCAGGAGCAGCTAACTTATCTCTAAGTATTTTAAGTGGATTAAAAGTTAGAATTCTTGTTGGGTCAAACCACAGGCAAAACTATGAAATGGGCAAAATGTGCCTGGATGTTCCTTTCCTTCTGCTGCAGGCATATTCTGGACTCTTTATGCCACTCTGTGCCTCACCTTTAGTGGGGTCATGGTGATCTCACTGGATGATCAGGTGCACGAAACCCTTTGAACACCTTGCCTTCAAGCTAGTTGGAAGTCCTATTCACAGCAGACTTATCTGTGGGACTTGAAAGGAATACAGCAAGAACACATATGTACACCAATGTTTAGCCATCCCATTCTTTATAATTAGGAGCAAGTAATGGACAAGGGTTCGATGCAGTATTCAACCATAAAGTTAGAGCTTAGGCTCACAGGAGCAATTTCCAGGGCAGGTTTGAATTCAGCTTCACCAGCCTTAAACAGCAGGCTGTTTGTAATGGAATTGCCACTCTGTGCCTTACCCTTAGTGGGGTCATGGGTTCCATGAATGCCCTAAGCTTCAAATTTGTCTCCTTTCTTCTCATGGATGCTTTCCTCTACTGCACTCCCCTTTAAGGAAGGAGACTCCTGCGTCTAGGACACAATGGCTGATAATGGGTCAATAATTCAAACCAATCATAATATGTGTCATCAAACTAATATATGACCCTTATTAAGTGGGTTGAGTGCTTGAACCTAGGCAAAATTCATGCTTCTTCTGAAAACCCTCAGCAAGTGACCCTGTAGCTGGGATTGGTACTACTCTGGTAGACTGATGGGGGTGTGTTTTGACCAGGTAAGACTTCTGATATCACTGTGTGGGTGAGTGGCCTGTTTTCAAAAGCATGAACATTCCTTAGACTTTTAAAAGTGCCTGTATGCATGCTTAGGTATGTGTGTGTAGTAAACTCTTTTGAGTTTTGTGGGATGAGGAATTGTATGTTGGGTTGCAGGGTGAACCCCTCCTTGCAGGTTAGGAAAGGGAGAGCTGACTATGCGTGCCTGCTTTGAGTCTTTGAAGCCAGGCAAAATAGTTCTGGGGCTTAAAGAAGCAGGCATGGTGTAACCATGCAAGGAATTTTTGAATTAAACTGTCCTTCTACTGAACAAATAAAAAGGCAGTTAAGTAGAAAACAGTGGGATTAATCTTTCCCCCACTGAGTGGGTGGAAATCCCATTACTAGGAATAGATTTACACATGTAAGTCCAACACATCCACAGGAGAGTGTTTGCAAACATTGTATGATGAATAATAATGATAAAACTAAAATCTTAGGACTGATTATTCTGTGCATTTTAATGAGGTGTAGGGTATCCATGATGGAACCTCATTTTCAATCTGACTTGTACACTGTGATCTGATTTCACCCAGTTAATTAAAATCTAAACAGTCTTGAATGTCAGAGAAAAGTTTAGTATCAAGCAAAAACAACAGAAATGAGGATTTTCAAATTCACATTAAGTTCTTCATGAGATATTTTCAAAGCTGCATTTAATTCTTTTCCATTGGTAGAACTATTCAAATTGACAAATAGTTAAAATAGGAAGGCTCCCTTCAGAGCTGATTGAATTATGTTACAAGTTTTGGAGAATACAGAAAAAATATGCTGTAGATTTATACTGTGGTTCATTATTAAATGTATCTAATATATATATACATAAGCTCATCATATTCCACATGTATGTATATATATATATTGTAAAGTAAACAATTTTAAATAATTTTAAATAAAAAGAGAAGAACATTATTTTGACTTGGCTTTTTCTTTGGTAATAGCTAATTCTTTAAAGAGCTGGACTTGTGCTCTCTATCCCTTCCTTCCATTCTGATGTGGAGTTTTACATCAGAAAATTAGCTCCTTTCTCTCCTTTTCAATCCTTCTGATTAGTCTTGCTTTCCCAAAGAGTTTCATTCATTCAAAGAATATTTTTCCCTTTGGAGAGATGATAATGTTTTTTTCTCTGGGGTAAAATCCAGACTCATAGAAACTCAAACTTCTTTTCATTTACTTATGACATCAGTGAGCCAGAAGAAGGGCCCCATTTAAATCAGGAGTCTTGAAAATAAGAGTATAAAAAGTAAAAAAGCTTGAGTTAATGATTTGCTATTATTGTCTACCTCTATATTAACCATTATTCAATCACAGCTATAATAAAAGGAGCTCCCAGATTCTATTGGCAGATAACTAAAATGCTGTCACTTACTGAATTTTGTATAAATTCACTATTATTGTATGCCATTAATGAAAAAAAATCCCTCTGTGGTGTGTTATAATTCAAAGCAAAAACTTGCTTGTTAACTGACATTTAAGAAATTATAAGCCAATTGCATTTATAGATAACTATTTTTTTCCCCTCTGTGATATATTTTGTCTTAATGTTTTGAATGGGAAAAAAAATTCTTGGGCTCAGGAAAAATAAAACACTGCCACTGTAAGAGAAGTACCATATATACTTTCAAAAATAATTTGTATTTTAAGTGAAAATCTTAAATGTTTTAAGTAAACTAAAAAGAAATGCCCCTCTAAGAGCCTGTTTGTCTCCTTGAAGGGTGGACACAAGAGGGCAGACAGGGAACGGGGGTGTGGGGGGGTGGGGAGAACCGCAGAAAGACCCATACTGACCCGTGTGTTCCATGACCTCCCTTTTCCTTGCCCTTCTCTGATACAAGGAGGGGTATAAAGTCAAGGAAGGAAGAAGCTTGGGCAAAGGAGAGCCAAGTATGGCCTTTTCATGGAAAAAGTGATGATAATAAGGTCAAGGGAGGCAGTTAGATAAGAAGCCTTTCTGGAAAAAATGAACAATAAGGATGTAATTCACATAATTGCTCTGATAAATAGAATTTCCTGAGAACTTCATATCCCCCCACAAATATTTTCATATTCACAAAACAATAAACATAGAGCATATATATATGTATTCATCTGTCCACCCTTTAGCCTGTGGTGAGGATTACTGCCAATACCCATGAAGTTCCCAGGGCTGCTGCCCCCTCTTCCATTCCCCACTTCTTGCCATTATCTGCCTTATTCTATCTAGTTGGAGGTAAAGCCAGATTGGATACCAGGATAATAGAAGGAGTAGATGATTTACAACAGCTCAGGATGAAAAATATGCACTTACACAATGCTTATTTGTGTCAGGTGCTGTTTTAAGAGCTTTAAAATAATCTTCACAAAATCCCTAAATGATAGGTACTACAATTGCCCTCATTTTACTGATGAGGAAATGGAGGCACAGAGAAGTTTGTGGTAGTTGCTCTAAGACACATAGCAAATGAATGGTGGAGTTGGAATTTCAATCCATACAGTGGTGCTCCAGAGCTCATGGCCTTAAACACTACATTCTGCAGAGACAATAACCCTCTTCGTGCCCCTGCTATCTCCTGTCCCTCCACAGGTCAATGTCCAGATTGCAATGGGCTCTTCATAGATAAAATATAGCTCTTACAACCACAGAGATATAGTTTTAAATTATAGAGAAAGCTAAATGCTGCAATCCATAATGTTATATAGGCATGACTGGATTAATCATCAATGGGTTTGTTCTTCCTGTCCATGAAGAAAGAATCAGATGCCAGAATAGTTCAATTGAGCAACACTCAAAAAAATGCATCTTATCTGATAATAGTGAGTTTTTCTTGAGCAGTTTGTTAGCCTTTCCAGGAATACAGCTAAGGAAAATATAGAAGAAAGTATAAGACAATAAAGAAATTTAATACAAAAATTGTTTATGCCAGGAACCCAAAAGTACAGTTTCAGATTACTGTATGGGGTTGAGATGTTGCACACATGATACATATATCAGACATTTTTGCTAAATGCTAACAAAGAACTCATTTTGACAACATAGACAAGCATGTACTTCTTATGCTCAAAACAATAGGAATGACATGATAAGTCCTCCAGCTAGAAACAAACCCACATTCCTGGAATCTCAGCAGACCAAGACAATTGATCTTTAGTTGTAGTTACTGATATTATTAAATAGTGGCATTAAGGACATTTTGAACTTTGATTCTGAATTCCTTTTAACTTGAACTGAATTTGCATTCAATCTGTATGTAGAGTTACACAGTCTAGTGATGTTTTCGGTATTAAAGGAATTCTGTCAATTAAAATCACTTAAAAGCTTTTCTCTATATAAAACAAACAGGCACTTAGATGTTCTTTCTCTCTTCTAATAACCTTTTGCTTTATCTCAGGGAGAAGACTAAACTTCTTTGGGAACAAACCTAATTACTCCTTCACTTAATCAAGGTCTAGTTACTTGTAGTATATTTCACTTATTAATCAAACACCTTTATGCATGCTTTTTATTTTATTTTATTTTTTGTTATCATTAATCTACAATTACATAAAGAACATTATGTTTACTAGGCTTCCCCTTTCACCAAGTCCCCCTCACAAGCTCCATTACAGTCACTGTCCATCAGTGTAGTAAGATGTTGTAGAATCACTACTTGTCTTCTCTGTGTTGCACAGACCTCCCTATGCCTCCCTCCCCACATTATACATGCTAATCGTAATGCCCCCTTACTTTTTCCCCACCCCTATCCCTCCCTTCCCACCCATCCTCTCCAGTCCCTTTCCCTTTGGTAACTGTTAGTCCATTATTGGGTTCCTGATTCTGCTGCTGTTTGTTCCTTCAGTTTTTCTTTGTTATTATACTCCACATATGAGTGAAATCATTTGGTACTTGTCTTTGTCTGCATGGCTTATTTCACTGAGCATAATACCCTCTAGCTCCATCCATGTTGTTGCAAATGGTAGGATTTGTTTTCTTCTTATGGCTGAATAACATTCCATTGTGTATATGTACCACATCTTCTTTATCCATTCATCTACTGATGGACACTTAGGTTGCTTCCATTTATTGGTTATTGTAAATAGTGCTGTGATAAACATAGGGGTGCATCTGTCTTTTTCAAACTGGGCTGCTGCATTCTTAGGGTACATTCCTAGAAGTGAAATTCCTGGGTCAAATGGTATTTCTATTTGAGCTTTTTGAGGAACCTCCATACTGCTTTCCACAATGGTTGAACTAATTTACATTCCCCCCAGCAGTGTAGGAGGGTTCCCCTTTCTCCACAACCTCACCAACATTTGTTGTTGTTTGTCTTTTGGATGGTGGCAATTCTTACTGGTGTGAGGTGACATCTCATTGTGGTTTTAATTTGCATTTCTCTGATGACTAGTGATGTGGAGTATCTTTTCATGTGCCTGTTGGCCATCTGAATTTCCTCTTTGGAGAACTGTCTGTTCAGATACTCTGCCCATTTTTTAATTGGATTATTTGCTTTTTGTTTGTTGAGGTATGTGAGCTCTTTATATATTTTGGATGTCGACCCTTTTTCGGACCTGTCATTTATGAATATATTCTCCCATACCATAGGATGCCTTTTTGTTCTATTTATGGTGTCCTTTGTTGTACAGAAGTTTTTCAGCTTGATATAGTCCCACTTTTTCATTTTTGCTTTTGTTTCCCTTGCCCAGGGAGATATGTTCATGAAGAAGTTGCTCATGTTTATGTCCAAGAAATTTTTACCTATGTTTTTTCCTAAGAGTTTTATGGTTTCATGACTTACATTCAGGTCTTTGATCCATTTCTAATTTACTTTTGTGTATGGGGTTAGACAATGATCCAGTTTCATTCTCTTACATGTAGCTGTCCAGTTTTGCCAGCACCAACTGTTGAACAGGCTGTCATTTCCCCATTGTATGTCCATGGCTCCTTTATCTTATATTAATTGACCATATATGTTTGGGTTAATGTCTGGAGTCTCTATTCTGTTCCACTGGTATGTGGCTCTGTTCTTGTGCCTGTACCAAATTGTGTAGATTACAGTGGCTATGTAGTAGAGTTTGAAGTTGGGGAGCGAGATCCCTCCACTTTGTTCTTGCTTCTCAGGATTGCTTTGGCTATTCGGGGTCTTTGGTGGTTCCATATGAATTTTTGAACTATTTATTCCAGTTTGTTGAAGAATGCTGTTGGTAATTTGATAGGGATTGCATCGAATCTGTATATTGCTTTGGGCAGGATGGCCATTTTGATGATATTAATTCTTCCTAGCCAGGAGCATGGGATGAGTTTCCATTTGTTAGTGTCTTCTATAATTTCTCTTAAGACTGTCCTGTAGTTTTCAGGGTATAGGTCTTTCACTTCCTTGGTTAGGTTTATTCCTAGGTATTTTATTCTTTTTAATGCAGTTGTGAATGGAATTGTTTTCCTGATTTCTCTTTCTGTTAGTTCATTGTTAGTGTATAGGAAAGTCACAGATTTCCATGTATTAATTTTGTATCCTGCAACTTTGCTGAATTCTGATATCAGTTCTAGTAGTTTTGGAGTGGAGTCTTTGGGTTTTTTATGTACAATATCATGTCATCTGCAAATAGTGACAGTTTAACTTCTTCTTTACCAATTTGGATTTCTTGTATTTCTTTGTTTTGTCTAATTGCTATGGCTAGGACCACCTGTACTATGTTGAATAACAGTGGGGAGAGTGGGCATCCCTGTCTTGTTCCCAATCTCAGAGGAAAAGCTTTCAGCTTCTCATTGTTTAGTATGATGTTGGCTATGGGTTTATCATATATGGCCTTTATTATGTTGAGGTACTTGTCCTCTATACCCATTTTGTTCGAAGTTTTTATCATGAATGGATTTTGAATTTTGTTAAATGCTTTTTCAGCATCTATGGAGATGATCATGTGGTTTTTGTCTTTTTTTTTGTTTATGTGGTGGATGATGTTGATGGATTTTTGAATGTTGTACCATCCTTGCATCCCTGGGATGAATCCCATTTGGTCATGGTGTATGATCCTTTTGATGTATTTTTGAATTTGGTTTGCTAATATTTTGTTGAGTATTTTTGCATCTGCGTTCATCAGGGATATTGGTCTGTAATTTTCTTTTTTGGTGGGGGTCTTTGCCTGGTTTTGGTATTAGGGTGATGTTGGCTTCATAGAATGAGTTTGGGAGTATTCCCTCCTCTTCTATTTTTTTGGAAAACTTTTAGGAGAATAAGTATTATGTCTTCTCTGTATGTTAGATAAAATTTTGAGGTAAATCCATCTGGCCCAGGGGTTTTGCTCTTGGGTAGTTTTTTGATTACTGCTTCAATTTCGTGTCTGGTAACTGGTCTGTTTAGATTTTCTGTTTCTTCCTTGGTCAGTCTTGGAAGGTTGTATTTTTCTAGGAAGTTGTCCATTTCTTCTAGGTTTTCCAGCTTCTTAGCATATAGGTTTTCATAGTATTCTCTAATAATTCTTCATATTTCTGTGGGGCCCATTGTGATTTTTCCTTTCTCGTTTCTGATTCTGTTGACGTGTGTTGATTCTCTTTTTCTTTTAATAAGTCTGGCTAGAGGCTTATCTATTTTGTTTATTTTCTCAAAGAACCATCTCTTGGTTTCATTGATTTTTTTTTATTGTTTTATTCTTCTCAATTTTATTTATTTCTTCTCTGATCTTTATTATATCCCTCCTTCTGCTGATTTTAGGTCTCATTTGTTCTTCTTTTTCCAATTTCGATAATTGTGACATTAGACTATTCATTTGGGATTGTTTTTCCTTCTTTAAATATGCCTAGATTGCTATATATTTTCCTCTTAAGATTGTTTTCGCTGCGTCCCACAGAAGTTGGGGCTTTGTGTTGTTGTCATTTGTTTCCACATATTGCTTGATCTCTATTTTAATTTGGTCGTTGATCCATTGATTATTTAGGAGCATGTTGTTAAGCCTCCATGTGTTTGTGAGCCTTTTTGCTTTCTTTGTACAATTTTTTTCTAGTTTTATACCTTTGTGGTCTGAAAAGCTGGTTGGTAGAATTTCAATCTTTTTGAATTTATTGAGGCTCTGTTTGTGGCCTAGTATGTGGTCTATTCTGGAGAATGTTCCATGTGCACTTGAGAAGAATGTGTATCCTCCTGCTTTTGGATGTAGAGTTCTATAGATGTCTATTAGGTCCATCTGTTCTAGTGTGTTGTTCAGTGCCTCTGTGTCCTTACTTATTTTCTGTCCGGTGGATCTATCCTTTGGAGTGAGTGGTGTGTTGAAGTCTTCTAAAATGAATGCATTGCATTCTATTTCCTCCTTTAGTTCTGTTAGTATTTGCTTCACATATACTGGTGCTCCTGTATTGGGTGCATATATATTTATAATGGTTATATCCTCTTGTTGGACTGAGCCCTTTATCATTGTCTAATGTCCTTCTTTATCTCTTGTTACTTTCTTTGTTTTGAAGTCTATTTTGTCTGATACTAGTACTGCAACACCTGCTTTTTTCTCCCTGTTGTTTGAATGAAATATCTTTTTCCATCTCTTGACTTTTAATCTGTGCATGTCTTTGGATTTAAGGTGCATCTCTTGTAAGCAACATATGGATGGGTCTTGCTCTTTTATCCATTCTATTACTCTGTGTCTTTTGATTGGTGCATTCAGTCCATTTACATTCAGGGTGATTATTGAAAGATATGTACTTATTGCCATTGCAGGCTTTAGTTCGTGGTTACCAAAGGTTCAAGGTTAGCTTCTTTAATATCTTCCTGTCTAACTTAACTTGCTTATTGAGCTATTATAAACACTGTCTGATGATTCTTTATTTCTCTCCTTTCTTATTCCTCCTCTTCCATTCTTGATATGTTGGGTTTTTTATTCTGTGCTCTTTTGTGTTTCCTTTGACTGCTTTTGTGGGTAGTTCATTTTATTTTTTGCCTTTACTTAGTATTTGGTTGGTCTGCTTTCTTTGCTGTGATTTTATTTTCTCTGGTGACATCTATTTAGCCTTAGGAGTGCTCCCATCTAGAGCAGTCCCTCTAAAATACCCTGTAGACGTGGTTTGTGGGAGGCAAATTCCCTCAACTTTTGTTTGACTGGGAATTGTTTAATCCCTCCTTCATATTTAAATGATAATCGTGCTGGATACAGTATCCTTGGTTCAAGGCCCTTCTGTTTCATTGCATTAATTATGTCATGCCATTCTCTTCTGGCCTGTAAGGTTTCTGTTGAGAAGTCTGATGATAGCCTGATGGGTTTTCCTTTGTGGTTGACCTCTTTCCTTTCTCTAGCTGCCTTTAAAACTCTGTCCTTGTCCTTGATCTTTGCCATTTTAATTATTATGTGTCTTGGTGTTGTCTTCCTTGGGTCCCTTGTGCTGGGAGTTCTGTGTGCTTCCGTGGTCTGAGCGACTATTTCCTCCCCCAGTTTGGGGAAGTTTTCAGCAATTATTTCTTTGAAGACACTTTCTATCCTTTTTTCTCTCTCTTCTCCTTCTGGTACCCCTATAATGCGGATATTGTTCCTTTTGGATTGGTCACACAGTTGCCTTAATATTGTTTCATTTGTGGAGATCCTTTTATCTCTCTCTGCATCAGCTTCTCTGTGCTCCTGTTCTCTGGTTTCTTTTGCATTAACAGCCTCTTGCATCTCATCCATTCTGCTTTTAAGTCCTTCCAGAGACTGTTTTATTTCTGTAGTCTGCCTCCCTACTTCATCCATTAGCTCTTGCAATTTTCTCTGCAGGTCCATCAGCATGATTATGACCTTTGTTTTGAATTCTTTTTCAGGAAGATTGGTTAGGTCTATCTCCCCAAGCTCCTTCTCAGGTGTTGTCTCTGTTAGTCTAGTCTGGATCAAATTCTACTGCCTTCTCATGGCGATAGACGTAGTTGTGGGGAGCTGGCGTGTGTGTCAGCCTGGAGAACGTCCCTTCTTGCTAGTTTGTGGCCTTCCTCTCCTGTGAGAACGGCGACCCCTTTTGGCTTGTGCTGGGCAGTTGCATGCCAACGGTTCTCTGAGACTGGCCCAGTGGCTGTGAAGGTGGCTCTGTGCGGCTCCTGTGGGCGTGGCTGGCCTCAAGCTGCTGCTCCACTATGGCGAGGCTGTGACAGAGGGGGAATGGGCGGGAGGCTGTTTATCGCTGTAAGGGGCCTCCGAGCTGCACTGCTGCCCAGGGGGTTAGGACACCCAGAGTTCCCTGGGATTCCCAGCTGCTGGGCTGAGTGTGCAGTGATGCTTCTGTCCAGCTGTGAGGCCCCTGTCCCTTTAAGACTTTCAAAAACCACTCGCTTTTCTTTTGTCCTAGGGGCACTGGTTTCGGGGACCTGCACCCAGATTTACTGTCTCATTTCCCTAGTATCTAGCACCCCACACATGCACTGTGTCTGCGCTCCTCATGCGGATGGCTAGGGCTGGGTGTTTAGCAGTCCTGGGCTCCCTCTCTCTCCCCTCTCCGACTCCTCTCCTCCCACTGGGGAGCTGGGTGGTGGGCGCTTGGGTCCCGCCGGGCTGGGGCTTGTATCTTACCCCCTTCATGAGGTGCTGAGTTCTCGCAGATGTGGATGTATCCTGGCTGTTGTACTGTATCCTCTGGTCTCTCTTTTAGGAATAGTTGTATTTGTTGTATTTTCAAAAATATATATGGTTTTGGGAGATTTCTACTGCTCTACTCATGCCACCATCTTGGCTCCACCTATGCATGCTTTTTAAATTAAAAATTTCATTTTGAGATAATTGTAGATTCACATGCAGTCATAAGAAATAATATGTAGAGATCCCGTATGCCCTTTACTCAGTTTCCCCCAGTGGTAACATCTTAAAAAACTATTGTACATCACAGCCAAGATACTGACATTGATACAATCATGATATGGAAGAGTTCACCAACATTAGGCTCCTTCAGGTGCCCTTTTATAGGAACGCCCACTTCCCTCCTAAACCAGGGCAACTACTAATCTGTTCTTCATTTGTGTGATCTTGTCATTTCATGAATGTTACGTAAATGGAATCATATGTTTGTTTAGCCATTCATTCGCTGAAGAAAATCTGGGTTGTTTCCATTGTTTGAGTATTTTGAATAAAGCTGTTATGAACATTTGTATATAACTTTTTATGTGAACATAAGTTTTCCTTGCTCTAGGATAAATGCTCAAGTGTGCAATTGTTGGGTTATTTGGGATTTACAGAGCTAGTTTTTAAGAAATTGGCAAACTGTTTTCCAGGGTGACTGTACCATTTTAATTCCCACCAGCAATGTATGAGGGATTCAGTTCCTATTTATCCTTATCAGCATTTGGTGTAGTAACGATTGTCTACTTTAACCACTCTGATAGGCATATGGTAATATCTCATTGAAGTTTTAATCGCTAATGATGTTGAACATCTTTTCACATGCTTACTTGCCATCTATATATCTCTTTGGCAAAATACTCTTTATGTCTTTTGCCCATGTCTTAGATTGCTTATTTTTTTTACTGTTGAATTTTGAGAATCTTTATATTTCCTAGATACTAGTTCTTAGTCACATATGTGGTTTGCAAACACCTTTCCACAGTCTGTAGCTTGTATCTTCATTCACCTAATAGAATCTTCCACTGAGCAAGTTTTTTGTTTTTATTAAGTCCAATTTATTAATTTTTCTTTTTATGGATTTGCTTTTGGTGTTAAGTCTAAAAATTTTCTGCGTAACTCTAGATCTCAAAGATTTTCATCTGTATTTTTTTCTAAATGATTTGTAGGTTTGCATTACACATTTAAGTCTATGATCCATTTTGAGTTAATTTTAAATAAGGTTGGAGACTTAGGTTGATTTTTTCTCCCTATGAATATTCAGTGGCTCCAGCACCATTTGTTGAAAAGGCTATCTTTAGCCTATTGAATTTCTTTTGCATCTTCATAAAAAATTGGTGATATTTCTGTGTCTATTTTGAGGGAGTTCCACTGATCTATGTACCTTCACATGACTTGATTACTGTAGTTCTGTAACACATCTTAATATTTCATGGATTGATTCCTACCATTTTGTTTTTAATTTTCAAATATCATTTTAGCTATCTTATTTCCATACAAATTTTAGAATAATCTTGCCTGTATCTAGAAATAACATTGCTGGAATTTGAATCAGAATTCCATTGAACCTATTTATCAATTTGAGAAGAATTGACATCTGTACAATGTTGAGTCTTAAAAGTGATAAGCATGGTGTATCTCTCCATTTACTTAGGTCCTCTTAACTTTCTTTCATCAGTGTTTTATAATTTCCAGTCTAGAAGTCCTGTACATGTTTTGTTAGATTTACACTGAAGGAGGAGAGTGGCTTGCTGACAGCTGGTGGAGGCAGCAGTCTGGGGTCCCCACGTGATCCCTCCTTACATGAGGAACTCATTACTGTCTGGTCGGGATGGAAGTCCAGGTTCCTTGCTTGCCTTTTCTAACACCACCTTGACGGGGCTTGGGCAACTTGTTACAGCCTGATAAGGGGTAAGTCTAGGCTCCCCACTCAGCCTTGCTGGTGTGAGTAGATGTAGGATCGCAATGTTTTCTGTGGTATTTGATTGGAGTAGAGCAGCTATTGTTAAACGTTTTCTATTTTGCTAGGTTACCACTCTCCTGGTCTTTTAGCTGGAGAGAGCAGGTTTTCTCAGGGCTTTATTCTCTGTGCTCATTGGTATTTCTAGGTTTTCAGGCTTGAATTTCTAATCTGGGATATATGTAGCAAAAAGAAAACTCGGGGAACTCACTGCTGTGATGTTCATTGGGTACCAAGGTCCCTCAGTAGTTTGGTTTATTCTCTATACCTTTCAGAGTCTCATATTTGTTTTATATATAATATCCAGGATTTTTAGTTGTATTTAGTAAGAATAAGGATATGAACATATGAACATACATTCCATCTTCCTAGAAGTGGAAGTGCTACAAATATTTTTTAAGATACAGTAAGTTACATAAACCACATTCAGTTTCCATAGACTGAAAAAAATTACACAGCATTCTATTTGTCTCAATAGAATTTAGTTCACACAAATGATAATCTTCCCTTAGAGACTGCCTATTGCAGCTCCATTATGAGACTCTGAGTACTGGTTTCTCAAGTAGCTCATCTGCAGAATTGGGATAATGACTCTAAGCTCCTAGAGGAAGGACCATGCTTATTTTTCACCTTTACAGACTTGAACACATACTAAGGGCTTGCTTAATAAACATTTGTTGGAGGGATAAACAAATGACATCTCTGGGATGATATAACCATTAAGTAGGTATTGACTTTTGGAAGTCAAGACATTTGTTCAAGAACATTTGTTTGAGAGTCTATTATTTAGTTGGGAATAACTAGTGCTTCTAAAACTAAATTAAACAATTACACAGAGTGTGTATGACAAATGGACCTTTCAATCATGTTATTTATAGAGAGATGGAGAGAACGATTTTCCTTTGCGTTATGTATTTGCTTGTAACCAAAATTTTAACATACGGTTAAGCATTGATTCTAATTAATACCATAAAAGTATATCAACTGTGATATACTTACTCATATCCAACCACAGATAATTTAGAGTTAAACCATCCTTTTATCTTTTAACCATTTTCGTAATAATTATCTAACATGCTTTCACTTTGATCATATCTCTTCCAGTTATTGGATCTCTATTCTGTATACAGTAAAGCATTGTTTGTAACTTTCAAGATTACCACAGAATATCAAATTTAATAATGTTGCTATTATCCAAATATATGTTTACATGAGTGAAAAATGTAATATTACAACGATAATCTAAAAGGCTGTTACTAATAGTGACCATCTTTTATATGTAGCAATGACCTAATTTGCTTTTACTACCTGGAAATTCTGGTAAATTTGCTGTGAATGGTAAGAAATCATTATTTCACAAACAGTATTACATCATCTAAGAATTTACAGAAAGTCAATATTAAGAAATCAATTTATCTCTATAGTCAAGAGACACCATTCGTTTGTCTAAAAATACTAAGATATTTGGAAAAAAGAAAATATATCCAACTGCTCAACTTTTTAGCACAGTTTGGGTTGGTTTCCTGATTGGGGATGATAAAGATGTTATCTGATTTTAAATTGTTGGTTTGAGTTGCTTCTAGCTCAACTTATCCTAAACATCAGACCCTTATTTACTATCTGAGCCACACTTTAAGTTTCTGGTGTCTTTTGTTTGCTCATTCATTCCTTCATTTAGTAGCTTTGAACTACTCTGTGCTTGGTTCTTGGAGTCTTTGCCCTTAGACATGTACAGGTCTAGTAAGGGAGATACAAATGTGAAAAGATAATTAAGATATGATTTATTAAGTTCCATGGTAAATGTGTGGACATATCCTTAGGGGAGTATAAGTAAAGGGGACCAAACCTAGCCTGTTGTGTGTGTGTGTGTGTGTGTGTGTGTGTGACAGGGCGACAGGGGTTGGGATGCTGTGAGTTACAAAGAAGGACTTCCAGGAGACTGTGCAGAGTTTTAAATACCGAGTAAGAATTATCCAGGCAAAGACAGAGGGAAGAAAAGGAGTAGAGTTAGCATGACTGAAGCAAAGCAAACTCTACGATTGTTCCTACCTAACTTTGAAAGATCAAGATCTTTCAATTAAAGCACGGGCTTCCATTGCTATGTTTATGAACAAGAATCTGTCTTACAAAAGTCTCTACCTTTTTATGTTCATGTCACATCAGAGATCATTCCAGTTATTCATTTAATTTTTGCTCAGGGAAGTCAAAGCAGTTTGGTGGTACTGAGGAACCAAGAGGGAAGTAAACTGTGGTGGGAATTCAGTCTGGAGAAGGGGTGGGGCAGAAGGGGCTGGACCCTGAGGGCCTCTGTTGCAAGGGAGGGAAAAGATTTTACACACTTGGGGACACCCAAAATATTTATTTTTTAGCTGGTCACCCTAATGTTTCTTTTGGGTGGCCTTGGAGAAGCCATGGACAGGACAGCTGTTACAGGGGATGGACCAGACCGTGAAGCTCAAGCCAGGAAGCAGCAGAGAAAATACATTAAAGATGATGGGCTTGAGAAATATTTAAGTGATAGAGTCTCAGGCGACATGAGAGGGGGAAAATCACAGGACACCCAGACTTCTGGTGTGGGTGACTATAGGGAGCCAACAACACATACCTCCACAGGGGAGGAGATCACAGAGAAAGATGCATTTGCAGGTTTGGACAAGCTGAACTGGAGACTTCTCCAACACCTTCAGGGTGATGTTAAAGGAAATGGCACGTGGCAGCCTGATGCTCAGGAGAAGGGTCCAGACTGGGCTTCCCCATCTGATGATCACCACCCTTAGGGCAGTAGCTGCAATCCAGACAGTGAGCAAGGCCGGGAGAGAATGAGCAGAAGGAAAATGAACAAGTGGATGGGCACAGGTGATGACAGATTAAATTCCCAAAGGGCAAGGAATTGCCCTGTAGGCAGCACGCTAATTCCAGAATTGGCACTCATGCTTTTTGTGACTCTGAAATTATGGATGGCCTAACTCCAGGCTGGACTCTTAGTTACTCTAGCTCTGAGTTTACTATTTGCCTCAAGGGGCCAGGAAAATAACATTAGTTAAGGTGCTTGATTGAAAGGCAATAAATAAATGTCCAGCTACTGAGGGCTCCGATGCTGATTTAACCATGCTAAGGCAAGGTGGTGCCTGAGGCAAGCAGAGTGTGCGCCCATCTGAAGAGGGCAGCCATGGAACCATGGCTCGCAGAATGTAAGTGGAAGCTGTCAGGTCTTCCAGTTTTTCATAAGAATTAAGAAATTGAGATTCTTATGTAAAATATTCCACTTTTTCAATCTTGGCAGCTAATTAAAATTCAAAACTCAATGCAGAGACCTAGGGGAAAGTAAAAATGTCTGTCGTCTCCTACTTTGTATTTTCTGCAACAGGCAATTTGGGTGGAAACAACAGAGAATAACATTGGGGGTCAGAAAGTGGTGAAATCCCATTCACAGGGACCACAAATCCCATCAACAAGTACTTATTTCAAGCCTGATATGTGGTATGTTCAAGGGATTTAGTGGTGAATAAGAGAGTCAAAACTCCTGAAAAAATGAATTACACGTAAGGAGCTAAGCCCCCCTTCTGGTTTTTCTCTTTGTGATATTGACATGTGGTTGAAACAAATCTCCATGTTTGTGGTGGAAGGATGAGGCCAGTGCTTGCCAGCATCACATGGCTTCATATTTAGCCTGTGACTTATTTGATGCCATATATTTGTCTCTCCAACTCTTAGAAACAGATCCTGGAAAGGTTCTTGAATTCTCTGTGCTTCTAATGAAAATACTAACTTATAGAATGACTGCGAAAATAAAGTGAGGTGTTGTCTATAGAGTGGTAAGTAAGCCCATGTTATGGCTCATATTACCTATGAAAGAGGTTAGCCATAGTGATGATTATGGTATGAGACTTGGCACCCTGCCCACATGTCTAAAACAAGTGATTTATAATGCTTACAGGATGCAAATATGATTTTTACTCATGGAAGTATGAGTGGCCATTTGAGAGGCAACCTACACATTTGAAATCTGCACTTCAAAGAAATTGATTCCTGGAGTACAGGGCAATGTTTGGAAGTGATCCTAAACAGGTGCGAAATCAAATTAATTGCCAGTCAGTTTCATGCACTAATACAAATAAGATCTCTCCTGCTGAACTTCTGGCAGGGCACAGATGTGTATTTGGATCCTGTCGGGACTGGGGGTTGCTCTTGACAGTACAGTTGCTCCAGAAAGGTTTGTTCATATGGCTACAAACTGACATTTCTTGTATTTCAAGTGAACTGATTCACAGAAAATCATTTGCTGACCCTCTATGGTGAAGGGGTCTGGCTGACCTCATGAGACAGAAGCTGTGAGTTTGATTGGGTCTGACAAAAATTACACATATCAAAGAGTCTGTCTTGTAACATAAAGCATTTCTTCAGTATCAATTAGGCGTTTCCTATGTGCTAGGTGCTGAGACAGGTGCTGGATATGAGAACAAAACAGGTAAATTCACAAGCCTTCAAGGAGCTTCTAGTCTAATGAAGAAGTCAGGCTATTAAGCTAGAAACAGCATAAGTTAAGGCTGCTAGTACTGCACAAGAGGGAGCACTTAATTTGAGGGATAAGCAATGGTTTCCCAAAGGAAGTCATGCAAAAAGTGACATCTAAAGTTGAGTAACACAGAAAGCCAGACAAGGGAAGAAGTTGAAAGTTCAAAGATGAACAGGAGCAAGTGTTTATTCCATTATGAAGTCAAATAAGGTGTCTTTTGACTCAGATGGCCACCATTTTGCAATGTCAAGGTTTGGTTTTAATATAATTTCCAAGACATGTTGTTGTTGATCTAGTAGTTTATATTATTAAAGTACACAGCCTAGGAGCATCATCTTGGACTCACTGCCATTTTAAAATGAGCATATCACCTGTCAATTTCATAGATCGCAGAGACACTGCATGTGCAATCCATGTTAGAGACAGATAATCCATCTCCCATTTATCCCTCTTTCTCCCATCGCCTCTTCTCACTTAGATCTTGTTACTGAACTAATACAGTATCGTCTTCACTGATTTCCTTACCTCAAGTTTTTCTTTTCCCCACTTCAATTCCTTTTATGCTTTGCTGCAAAATTAAATTTCCTGAGGGGCAACTCTGATTCTACCGTCCCCGTGTGTGCAGTTTCTCATGGAGTCCCTACAGCCTGAGATGTTGGTAATAAATCATTCATCCTGGCACTCAAAGCCTTCTGTCTGATTCAGCCTACCTTCTCAGTTGCTCTTGCACTACTCTATCCCATGGGAGTCAACACAGACTACTCGGTGTACTGCTTTCCTGTTTCATTATTTTTAGTTTACAACATCCTTCAGCTCTGAATGCATAGCTCCAGCCTGTGCATGTTGAAACAGCCACTTCATGGACCAGCTCAATTGTTCCAGTGACTGTGAAGTCCAGCACGAACCTCCTCACTGCCTTTTGTATTTTCTCTTTCCTTTAAATCCCCAGCACTGTACCCAAATGCACAGTACCATGTGTATATCTCTTGTTTTGTACTTGTAAAATTATATCTTATTAGCATAACATGTGTATATAATCTGATGCACTTGAGGTAAGGGTCATGTATTCCTCAACTTTGCCCCTTTTAGACCTTTTAGCATAGGATCCTTCACATTGGAGGTAACTAATATTTACTGAAGTCTAGCAATTCTGCTAGCTAGTAAATTTTTTTTCACTGATGAAGTGTTATTATTATCAGAAGAGGGAAATTAAGTAAGACTTTGAATTCAATTCTGTTAAGAAGTTTGAGTTAAAAGTCTAACTAACTTACCTGCAAGGCTAGTTTTTTTCTTTATCAAGCCAAGATAGCATAGAGTTTGCTAAGTTATTCTGAAGTATCACATACAAATACTTTATATTTTCAACTTCATTAATCAGCTTTAATAATTAAACTACAAGGAATGAGTACAACATTCATAATATATAAAAATAATAAAATATAAAAGAAAAATGTACTTTAGCAAACTGTCTGAGCAATGATTGCAAAAAAAGATACTTGTAAACACCCTTCTGGACTTTTCTTGCTCTGGACTAGGAAGATAACATGACTTCCTTTTATGCATATATTTTAAAACTAAGAGGGTTTGATTCCATTTATTGTTCTTTCTGCATTCTCAGGGAGAAAGGTTTCATCTAAAAAGCAATAGCAACATAAAACCTAAAACAAACACCAATTCCCATCATAACAAAACAAAAAAAGAGCTTTCTGTGTACATGGTGGCTCTTCACTGAAAGTACCAAGGCTTTTTATTACAATGATTTGAGTGATTCTTAGTTCAGAAATCAAATAGCAATAATTTTCCCCTGACTTCAAAAGGACAGCCTGTTGTTATCACTGTGTTATTAAAAGAACTGGGGGGAAGAGGAAGGAACTAGAAGAAGCTGATGAAAACTAGTGACAGTTCCAAAATCTTTTCCGTTCTACCCATCTGATTCTCTTAATTATCCTAAGTAAAAGCAACAACCGATCCAAAACAAACAAACAAAAACTTTCTTGAAGCTTTATGCGATGAAAAGAAAATGGTCAGCTATTGAAGAGAATGAGAAACTGGACATCAAGGAACAACAAATCAATCTGTTATTAATTTGTTAAGTAGTTGGACCCTAACTAGGTGTCAGGAATCATTTTGATTCATTCTCTTCTTAAGAATATATCATTGTCTTTAGAAGCCCCAGGGAGCTAGCTCACTTACATCGTGTATCAAAAATATTTGAATATATCAGTAGTAATAACAAAATGCTACACTGAAAATTGTTAGAACTAGTACTAAGTATTGCATGGAGGCTAAAATGGCCGGTTTTTAAAGATGAGTCTAATACATCAGAACACCAGTGAGGTGTTCTCTGAGTTTTGCAATTCAGTGTTTCTTTCTTGGTATTTCTATTGATGGATTGAGCTTGGACCATGTGCCAGGCACTGCTCTAGGGGCTTGGAGATTCCAGTGAACACAATAGACAAAAACCCCTGCCTGTCCTAATGGAGCTTGCCTTCTATGGGGAAAGACAGTCAACAAGTACATGTAAAAGGAGAAAAAGGCAGGACAAGGACTGGAAAGGCAAAGCATCAGATGGAAGCATGGCCAGGAAGGCCTTGCTACGAAGGTGACTTCTGAGTAAGCGTTTGAGAAAATACAGGAGGGGGCCAGATGGATGTCAGGAAGGGTGTCTAGGCAGAAGGAACAGACACTGTTAAGACCCTGTAGAGGCTGGAAGCAGCAAGGGAGAGGGGATGGTGGCTAATGCCCTTCACTGAAGTTGGAATGGTGACTTTGTGTGGGTTGTGGGGGCCTGAGAAGACCTGAGAAGATAATAAAGAATTTTGGACAGAGGAGTCAGAAGATCTGAATTTCCATTTAACAAGATCGCTTTGCTGCTTATTGGAAATAGGTGGAGGGAACAAGGGCAGAAGAAGAGTGACAAGTTAGACCAGTTTCACACACTCATGTAAGAACTGGACAAAGTTATTGTATCGCAATAATGGGGCTGGAGGGTGTGAGACACAATTGAATTCTGGATTTATTTTTAAGCAGAAACCAATAGGGTTTCCTGATGGAAGAGATGTGGGTGTGACCAATACAGTGTAGTTGAGGACAGCAGCAAGGCTTTAGCTAGAATAACTGGAAGAATGAACTCACTATTAACTGAGATGGGGACGTGTGAAAATTAGCAGGTTTGGGGAGAACTACCAGGAGTTCATGTCAGGTTCAAATGCTGTTCCTATTGATGGCTCTTAGCTGAATTCCTCTTTGGGCATTACCCCCAAAATGGTGCTGCCTTGCCAAGGTTGTGCCTCTCTATGAGGACAGCCTAGTTCCAATCCAGTGGCTACTCGAGGTGGCCTTGCCCCAGGGGAAGGCCTTGTCTCCTGGCCTTCATGAGGGACCACTGCAAGGACCCCTGGAACTGGCTCAGGCCTCTGAGGCAACTACATCACCTTTCAGCGCCCCCGGGCCCAGTGCTGTTCCCACACCCCCATACACACAGTGTCATTCCTGAGAGTGCACCCCAATACATTTTCTGCACACAAATCTCAGTCTGTTTTCAGGGGATCTACTTTAAGACACCTTCTGTGGGTCCCGCCAAATAGAAATTATGTCTTTCTTCTTGGGGTAGCTGACCCTATCCAGTTCTACTTAGCACCTGCTTTGCAGAGAACCATAACGATTATCTCCCCACCCAGATTATACTGGCTCCAGCATTGTGCTACACTTATATCTATAGTTGGCTTCGAAAAGTTATGGAATATTGGATAGATGTTATGTGGTTAACAGGTAACTGGATGACTCTGAACAGAAACTAGAAACAAGAAACTGAAGAGGAAAAGCAAACCTTTAAATTGAATTCAGATAAATTTGTTTCTTTGTGATTCATATAGATCAGCAAAATAGTAATAACCCTATAGCTATTGTTTTCTTGAAAATTTGAGTGCTGTTAGGTCTGTCAGCATAGTGACCAGTTTGCTATTAACTGGTTTTCTCCTCAGCCCTTTAATATACATTTGGATCTGCAGTTTATCCAAAACTTGAAAACTGAAAGATCTAGGCAACTATAAGCAATTATTTTTGTCAACATTGCACCAAAGAACATCAGATTTGACTGTATCTTTTTGAATGGACTGATCTCTGAACTGAATTAACCTATTTGTGAAACATTTGGCCATTCAGTGAGCCTGGGAAGAAAATAAAAGAGAAGCATTTCTTACAAACCCATGAGCTGGGTGCATAATGGACTGCAAGGCCTCATCTGGTCCATTCTCAAAATGCCCCCTCAGGGAGGACCCATGTGACTCCTGAAAACTGTATTTAGGGGAAAAGGGAAACTAGAGTTTATAGCATGGTTAACCCAAGTGGTCATTCTTCCAAGTCAGTCTGTCTGTGTGATACTAATGTGTAGACAAGGTTGCAAATTGCTGCTCATCAGGTAAAATACATTTGTGTCTAGAAACAACGGAATGGAAAGCATCTGACCAGATACAGTGTAACTAAAAGCAATTGATGGTAGCAAGTTGCTTGGTATGATCCTGCTGCTGTCCCCTGACCTAACCCCTTCCTGTCATCGCTTGCTCATGATGCTCCCTCCAACCATGCTGGCCTTCTGGAAAAAGCCAAGCTCTTCCTGCTGCTGAGGACAGCGTGCCCCAGATCACTTTGAGCATTTTAATGTCACCCAACTTCCTACTGATGAAATTGATCCCAGCCAAATAACGTCTAGTCAGATGCTTGAGTGCTCTGCCATTCCAGCAAATGACATTGTGAAGCTGTGGTTCAGAGAGCTTAAGAAATTGGCACAGCAAGTAAGGGGTGGGCATGTAATTCAAACCCACAACTAAAATATCTTCGTAAAAGATTCTGAAACTTCCTGTGTTAGCAGAGAAGTTTCTTCTGTAATATAATCTAAATGAAATGAGTAACAAACCATCCTTCATGGCTCCTAAGTTAGCATCCTTCACAGGACTCTCTTTTCCTACTCAGTAGCTTCATTTCTTATGGGCTTATCTCATTGGCCTGCTTTTCCAGTTTTTTAATCACTCTCAGTGCTTTCCTCAGGGAGCTCTCCTAGTTCTACACATTCCTTTAACTTGCAGGGTTCCAGACCAGGCCTTTAATTACAAATATTTAAATTATGGCAGGCGTGGAAACATAATAACCTCATATTACTTAGTGCTATGCTTGCTTCTAGAGCCAACACCATTTTGTTTCTGTTGCATTAGCTTTAGTTCAAGGTTGCTCTAAGCCACGAGGTTATAATTATTCTTATCAGTGTGATTATTATTAATAATGATGATGACTTCCACTTACTACACAGTTACTATATGCCAAGTTCTGCACTAAAGGCTTTTCAAGAGTTGTATTATTTAATCTTCATAACTCTGTGAATTTAAGCCTTATGTCCAAGGTCACAGTTTTTAACTTGCAGGACCACGAGCAAGCCTAGGTATCTTTGATCCCCAAATCTATGTGTTTTTATTGCATAATCATTCTGTCCTTAAAACAATTTTCAAATTAGGTTTTATTGTTTGAATGTTAGAAAATAAAAATGTTGGGACCAGGAATTCTTTGTAATAACAGCCTTCGAAGGAGTCTACTGGTTTCCAAATACAAAAGAGGATACTAGTTTCCTCTAGCAAAAAGTTGCTGATGTATATTCAGATTTTTAAAAATTCTTCCTCCATGGATTCAGCACCCACTCATAATAGGAATGCAATAAATGCTTGCTGAATGCAAGGCAAGGGTCTAAGGGATTTCTTTCTTTTCCCACACTGTATGAAGCTAACTTAGCCGCTATGCCTTTAGCTTCTGATGTACTCATGACTTTTTACAACTGTGGTTTTCCTGGCCAATTAACACATTCTTTTCCAACCTATCCCCACATTTAGTCCTGGCTTGCTAGTTCCAGGGTGGTTCCCTGCCCTCCCTGCCTCACACAGACTTAACAGGGTAATAAATGGAAGTTCTGAAGTATAAAACTTCACTTGACTCCCAATCTGAATCACCTGAGATAAAATCGTGACTTTGAAAAGGCAGTACATATTGCTGTCTGGCATTTCTTTGTGAAGCTGTCTTTAAGATTTCAGTTCTTTCTACTGCATGATTACAGACTATTGTTAGCTATGCAAGCTGCGCTCTGCCTGTTTTGACAGGACTAAACATTCTGAACAAGAAACAAGGAGAAGAGATGTGAAAAGCGCTCCTGCACACCTTGGTCTCCTGTCCTGGAAGCACTTCAACACCACATTATTTTCTAGCATGTAAGATGCTTGAGATGGCTAGAAAAAAAAATATTATGAATCCTTAATAATATATAGAAGGCAGAGGAAACAGCATGTTTTCCCCCTTCCTAGAGTTCTTATTAGACTTTTGATTCAAGATGATTTTGGAAAATTGGATGGGCAACTCCAGACACAGCAGTGAACCTTGTTGTCCTGTGTTCGCATTTAAGTAGAACAGTAGTGGGCAACCTTTAAGGTGGCCCCAGGGCTCCCCCTGTCCTGATCTGCCTGTGCTTGTGTAATGCCCTATCCTCGGTTGTAGGCTGGACTTAGTGAACAGAATATAGCACATCTGAGATTAGGCTGTAAAAATACTGTGGCTTCCACTTGAGTGCTTCCTCTTAGACCAGATGCCATGGAGGAAGCCAGCAGTCAGATCATGTGGCAGCCCTATGGAGAGGCCATGGGCCAAGGATGAAGGCTGGCCAGCAACACAAGAGTATGTGGGAGCAGATTCACCCCTCCCCACCTCAACCCGGTTGAAACTTCAGATGAGATGGTGGCCACAATCTTGACTGTCAGCTCATGAGAGACCTTCAGACAGAGGAACTCAGTTCAGCCAAACCCACAATCCTGTATGACAGTAACTATGAGATAAATAAATATTTGTTGTAAGCTTCTAAGTTTTGGGATAATGTATTGAACAGCAATGGGTAAATAATATATTAAAGGTGCAAAAGCTTTCCTTCTATTAACTCCAGTGCATTTTCTTCCCCTTGTCCTTTGTGATAAAATACCAACACATTCTCCTATGGCATTCACTACTTTGTAACTTTTATTATAGATATGGGTCATTTTCCTGCTTGTCTGTAAACTTCTGGAGAACAAAAACTCACTGCTGCTGATTTTTGAATTTCTCTAGGTCCCAGAAATGAGTCTCACACAGAACAAATGCTAAATAAATATCTGATTAGTAAATATGTGAATAAATCTCATCTTTAAGGACCAAGATGCAGGGGGTAACTTGATGTTAGGCAAGGCTTCTACATGACCTGCTAATCATTTCCTTGATTCTTCACACATCTTACATCTTACTATATTAATAACTTACTTTCAAGTGTAGTCGCTGCCAAGATTTCTTTTTTCTACATAAGTTTGGGTCAATGACGTGGGTTCATTATTTCTTTATGATGTAGGTAATTTATAACATGCATTCATAAATTAAAGGATAATCTTCATTACTATCATCAAAAAAAGGATGCATTTAGGTAAAAATGAGTAATCATTTGAAAGTATAGAAAAAATGAGCTGTCTTTATCAGCAAGGCACAGAACTACTGCTAGTAATCAAAGCAATATTTTCACTTAAAAATTTACTTTATATTGTTGGCCAATCTTACTTTGTTATTGTTTTCTTTTAATACAAAACATAACTGGCATAGGAAGGAGAGGAGGGCTACTGAGAAGTGGAAACTGGGCCTGAGATACACGATGTCACCTGTGTAACAGCATGTGCCACTGTGATTATTATGTGAACTGGTAGAAATCAGACTGAGTTTTGAGGGACTTGAACAGAAACAAAGGTTTTAAAAATTTTTTACAGTAAAGGACTTAAAAAGGGCGCTCTTTTGCTGCCATCCCAAAAAGAAGCAATAAGGGAAACAACTTAAAAGTGAAGATTGTCAGAGGACAGTGAAGATATGTCATTGCTGTGTGGTCAATAGAGCCAGTGACTTTTTCATCTTAATTTCTTCTCACATAAGAGGAAACAATCACTAAAATGCTGTCATGTATATGATTAGATGTGAACAACTATGACTAACTAAAGGATCTGGAAATGTCAATAAAATCATCCAGAGTGCATCTGGGTTCCTTCGTCTCTGGTTCCTGCCCTGCAGCATGGACATCACTGTCGATGGTTCTGTTATCTGACTCAAACATACGGATACTACTGCTGGTGGCTTTAATTACTTTCTCATCAGAGCCACATTGGACAGTCTCAGAAATTTCTTCTTTGCCTCCCAGGACACCTTAAAGGACAAATGATCCTCTTCCCTGTGTTGTTCATCAGCAGTGGCAGCAAATCATTTGGTCTTGCCAACTTGAGTCAGGTTCTCCGGGAGCTGTGTGTGCACAGTGGCAATGGAAGTGTGTGTGTGGGGGCGCTTCCCAACTTCTCACAGCTTAACTCAGTCAAAACAGTTGTTCTTCCAGAGCCGAGATTCTCCGATTCAAATCAGGCTGACTAGAGTTAAGGAACTCAATGGTCTTTGTTTCAATCATTTCAAATATCCTTTTATATAATGAATTCTTTGAGGGCTTAAAATGCTTCCGTTTCATCTGTGTCATATGGCCTCTTGTGACTGAATGAAGGGGACAGCATGCGTTGGGTGAGCAAAGGACACCTGGAGCAAATGTTGCAAATAAATTAATGTGGGGCCAGGAATCAGGGCCCTGGGGGCTTGTCTTGGCTCTGCCACTATAACTTCATGGATTTTACATTTTTTTAATAAAAGAGAGGGCTATTTTCCTCTTTACTTATCTGAGAGCTGTGACTGGGATCACAGTTCATAGAATGATAACTTTGGAGCTGAGAAGGACTTTGGATATCATGTTGTTGCCTGCTCCTATCTCAGATTTACAGTGAGGCCAGTTCCCGTGTTCACAGTTGATGGATGAATGCCAGGGCTGCACAGACAGCTGGTTCAGACCCAGCCCACAGCCACCCTGTTTTTCTGCTTTCCCTCAGTGACTGGCCAAGGGGTCTCTATAGCCTCCACAATCTGCCCTTTCTGATTGCCAGCCACAGATTTGGGTTTCCTCTGTCTGGAGCCCTACGATAATTTCCAGCTGCCTGAAGGAGGCTGATATGTGATACCATGTTTCCCTGAGTCATCCCCCTACCTGATTTTTGGGAGACTACATGTGAATCTTCTAAGATGTGCAACTTCCAGAGAAGCAGGCTTTTCAGGGAAGCCACTTCCAGTCCATGAGCTGACAGGATGTCTTGTCACTGAGCTTCATGGAAGAGTGCAGCCTGAGGGCTGGCAGGCAGTGTTGGGCCCAGGGGACCCAGGTGCCCACTGTGATTGATCGTTACTGCACCTGGCCCATTTTCCTCCACTGGCGATGGAGAGGCCACCCGCTTGATCAAATTCCATTTCACTCAGCTTGAAGCAGACGCTGATGGCTGGGGGGAGAATGCCGACCTACTTAATGAGGCTGCTCTCATTCCCACATAGCCAGGGGGCTTTGGTCTTCGGTTTCTAGCCTGCTTTTTCCATTTGTGTTCTGGGCATCAGTGTTAGATGGGCAGGTGGCCAACTGACCAAGAACCAGCAGAAGCACTAACCTCACATCATTCTTAGGTTGCTTTCATGTGACCCTGAGTCTCTGGATTTAACACTTTTTTGAAATCTCATTGAGTGCTTTTCTATTTTTCCTGGCACAAAACTGAGGAATGAATAATAATTTATAAAATCAAAGCTCACACTTATGGAACATGTGCAGGACTGTGTGCTAAGCACTTTACCCATGTTGTGACTGTCAGTCTTCATGGGAATCTGATCCTCATCTAACACCTCAGGAAAGGAGAGCGATTTGGCCATTGGACTCAGGTTTCAGGTCCCAGGGTCCTTCTCCAGAGAGGCCTGCCAGGGGCCAAGTGAGAGGTGGCGAGGTCACAGTAGAGCAGGGACAGGTGGGGATGGGCATGAGTAGACATGTGGAGCTGGAGGTCTGGTAGGCCAACTACATCAGAATCTCAGGGCCAGGGGAGGACTCGGGCTGGGGATTAGATTGAGGGAAGGAGGGTGAGCCAAGAGACAGGAGGAGAGGCCTTCAAGACAGAACTTTTCCCATCTCCATTTCAAAAGGCCTTACTTAGTTTTTAAAGGCAAATGAGAGAGATGAATCAACCAGCCACACAAACAGAAACGCAGTAATCCCCCATCATCTCCCAGCTCTAGTTACACTGTTCAACACCATTTATTTCAAACAGATGAAGATGTGCTTCCCTGTAGCTGGGAGCAGTCAATTAAAGAGATTAAAGGCAGAAAAGCTACTGCAGCAAAAGTATTTATGTTCTGGTTCCTTCTGCAGCTGTGCTTTCTCTACTTCTCAGCAACCCACTTCCTCACCCTCTGTTCTCTCTGACTGTTGGAATAGAAGGGAAGTTATTTCTTTTTCTCCTACAGGATTTTTCTTTGTTTAAAGAGATACTAAGGTCATAGATTTCCATTATTTTCAGTATTTATATTATGTATTGCCTAAGCACAGGAATGTTTTATTTAGCTTCAATTACCTTAGCATGCCCAAAGAACTCATCCCTCTATCCCTAATTTATAGCTGAGCATATCAAAGTTAAAGGTTTTCCTAGAATTAAATACTGTAGGTTAGGCACCTTCAAAAAAATCGAACCTTTGATTCCTGTTCCATTGATCTCTCCAGACAAATCACCTTTCAATATCTATTCTTGTTGATTTGTGATGCTTAGAAAAAGTCAGAGACTGAAAATTGGACGGTGCTATGGAAATTATCAAATCCCACTTATTTTTACTGACTTCAGCTCCCTCTGGTTAAATAACTTTCCCACAGTTCATAGTGCCTGAGCATCACCCCCGGCCCCCATCAGCTGAAGCTTCTCATCACCCCACCCACAGGCTCAGTCCCACCTCCTGAGCAGGAGGGACTTCAGAAAGCCTAGCCGTCAGGGCACCTGCACTGGCTGCCAGACCGGGGGGGTCTTTCTGGCCCAACTTTGAACACACAGCTTCGGTGTCACTGCTGAGTGTGGGACCCCAGCACCCCAGTTTCAGTAACTGAAGGTCTCTGCTGTCTCTGGGCCTCAGTGTCTGCCTTGGACCTATGCCCTAGTTTAGTCCCTCCTGGACACCGGAACCTGCTTTCCCCACCTCCACCTCCTGATTCCACAGCTCTGTCTTTGAGTTCTATCTAGCCAGTGCTTGGGGCGCTGCCACCTTCCCAGAGATTGTGAGCTTGGACTGCTCATTTCCTGCTGCCAGACTGCCCACCTGTCAGGAGACCTCAGGGCTGTCTCAGGTCCACTGTGTCTACAGCCTCCCGAAGCGCCTCTGCCAGGTGCTCTGGACTCCTGGTCCCCTTGGGGTTGTTCAGCTCCTGCGGGGCCTGTACCAGCGCTGGGGGGCTGTTCCTGAGTCCCGCCCCCTCACCTGTCTTCTTCATCCTGGTGCCCCGGTCCACAGTCTGAGATGTTACATAAAACGAGTAACAAAGCCAGGACCATGAACTTCTGAGCCTGCAATGTTTTTTATTGAGTCATGCTTTCTCTTTCATTGCTGTGTGACCTGGGCCCGCCACTTGCTAGCAGTATAATAGGGCAGATTCTGCCACTTCTCTGGGCATCGTTGTCATTGGATAGAAATCAGGTGATAATATTAATTTCCAAGGGTCACTAGGAGGATTAAATGAGATAAAAAGAGTTTGTGGTATCTACTTGGCCCTCACAAAAACCATTTTATCTTAACTGAAGGTTCTTGTTTTTTTTTTAAAGCAACGGGTATTTATTCTTTTACCGTTTTGAAGGCCAGAGGTAAAAAATCAAGTTGTTGGTGGGACTGGTTCCTTCTGAAGGTTCTGAAGGAGAATGTGTTCCCTGACTCCTCAGTTTTGGTAGCTGCCAGTAACCTTTGGCATTCCTTTGGTTGCAGCTCCATCATTCCAATGTCTACCTTTGTCTTCACGTCTCCTTTCCCTCTGTGTGTTGTTTCCCTGTTCTTTCTGAGACGATGTCATCTCAAGATCCTTAACCTCATTATATATGCCTAGACTCTAATTCCAAATAGTCATATTCACAGAGACTGAGGGCTAGGACTTGGACATATCTTTTCTTGGAAAACACAATTCAATCTACCACTACACTCCCCAGTGAACCACCTGGTATTCATGTCTTTGTGTAGTCCCCTCTTTTGTATGTGGTTGGGCCCCAAGACTCACTGGTCACCAATGAAGTGCCTCAGAAGTGATGCTGTGTGACTTACACAGTCAGTTCAGGAAGAGCCTTGCAGTTTTCACCTTGATCTTTTGGAACCTTCATTCTCAGGGTAGACAGACACCACGTAAGAAGTCTTACTGCCCTGCTGGAGGTATCACTTGGAAAGGACTCAACTAAATATGGAGAGGGAGTCAGGTAGCCTTCCAGACTTCCTACCAGGGCATCAGGGGAGTGAAACCCATTTCCTAGCTTCCATTTAAATAGCACCAAGTGACCCCACTTGATGCCATATGGAGCATCTATTGATTACACAGCCAAGAACTGACAAAATTCCTAACCCACAAAAACATGACAAATAATAAAACGGTGTTGCTTTAAGTCACTAAATATTGTGGTGGTTTATTAATAGCAATAAATTGGAAGGTTCTTGTTTTTTAACACTCATCTTTTTTTTTTTTTTACTACCGATCTGCCTTCTCCCTGTGCTAAGAAATGTAATAGGGAGTCTGCAGCAAGGCAAAGCACCACCTTTTGTGGATCTGCACTGGAGCAGCCTATAAGCTAAGCTCTACTGTGGCTTGCTACTGAAGGAACTACTCATTCATGCCTTCATTTATTAAACTACTGATCTGGTTAAGTATTGAGAATGCTTTCAAATGCTGGTATCATGTCTTCAGGTTAGCTACACAAGGGCATCGGATATTCATGAAATGTGATCAGCTGGCCTTGTTTTCAAGGTCCCATTGAAGCCTTCCATGGCCTTTGTTGTGTCTTTCATGAAAGAACGGGCATGATGATGCTCCTTTCTGCAGGTATGAGAGCAAAAATAAAGGCACATATCCCATGTGGAGCAAAATCAAATGAGACCTGTCCACTGAAATGCTTACCAAGGAGAAGTGGCCTGCCTAGTGCCCAGTCTTCTCAGTAACTTCTTAAGGTTTTTGCCAGCACTACTGGTACTTGGTGCTCCATGCACATTATTTAGTCCTCACAACAGCCCTGGGAGAAGGCATTTTAAAATTCATTTTGCAAAAAGAGAAAACTAAATCTCAGAGAGACTGAGAAACTTCCCTGGTGACACCAGAAGTGAGTAAGTGGTGGAGCTGGGCTTTGAGTCCAGGTGCATTTGACCTGAAGGCTGACTCTGCTCCACTCTGGGACACTGCCTCTCCAGTCAGCTGACCTGTGAGCACAAGACAGGGTCTGTGACATAAGGGCTGAGAACTGATGACAGTGGGACCTGTGGATGACACTGAAGCTCTTGTAAGCCAGTAATTCTCAAGTGTGATATTGAAAATCATTCTAATGACCTCTGAAGCCCTATAATCAGATGCCTGATTTCCTTTTCCTCCCTTCACAGGATGATGATTTAAGGGGACAAAGTAACAAAGGCTCAGCTTGAGTCCTGAGAATTTCCCCTTTTCACTGGAGACGACTTCTGCCTCTAATCAGGACCTGAATACTGTTTAAAAGCCCAAGTGTGCTCCATGTGAGACCGATCCTGTGTGGTCCTTTCTGACCATGATCCTTGTGGGGTGGGTGTGTGGCCCTGCCTCTCAGACTCCCTGCAGTCTGAAGTCTGTCCAGCTGGGGATCTGCAGACATCTCAGGACCTATGGTAACCCTTGGTGAGTGATGATAAAGGTCAACGGGGCCAAGAGATGGTTAACTGTATTTTCTCAACTTCATGGTTTCCTGGCGCCAAGAGTTTGGATATGGGCAACAAGAACAAAAAGATGTGAATCTTTTTCTATAAGAACTACTATAAACTATTTATTTATTTCTAACAAAGTCTTATTGGATATTTTGGTCAGCAATCATGACCTGTCTTCCTCCCTGCCCTCTGTATTTACTGACTCCCTGAAGGAAGAAAAGGAACCAATAACGAGAGTCTTGATAGTTCATTCATTTGTTCATTCATTCATTCTCCCATGTATTCCCTCAATAGACACTGAGTGATTCATTATGTATCAGATACCACCAGACTCCATGCTCCCCATTTCACCTTTTCGGCAATGAGTTAAGTATTATTATCCCCTCTTGCAGCTGGGGTAAATTAACTTCAGAAGCTTTAAATAATTTGCCTCTCCTTACAATGTTAATAAAAGCTAGGGCTGGGATCAAATGCTTGTTGGCACACATATTGACAAATGTTCATTGGCCGGAGAGCAGAAAGCAGGGAACACCTTAATTCTGGGGTCAGGCTGAGCTGGGTCTCTCTCTCTCTCTCTGTTCGATATTTATGTATAAGCTGTGCAATCATGGGCAAGGTACCTAAGCTTTCTGAGGCTCAGTCTCATCTGTGCGATGAGATGGACCAGCATCCACCTCAGAGAGTTGCTGTGAGGACTGAATGATGCATGTGCAGGCCTGAGCACTGTGTCTGTTCAGGTAATGCTCTGAAGTAGTGGTGACTATTACTGTTACATTATTTCTCATAACAAATCCAGAGGCTGGAAGAAAAGAGGCAAAAAGGGAAGCACTTGACTGTCTTCATTAAAGTATTAGCTAAATACATTTTACAAGTCTTATGGCAGTCAAATCACTGTTATCCAAAAGCCATGACTCCAGCCAGATGTCCTACCCCAGAGGTTATAGGAGGAAAAGAGCCAACATCCCTGTGCCACGGGCCACCTGATCAATCGCAAATGGTTAGAACTGTAAGATCCACATGTGGTTTAATGATGACCCAGAATCACATGGCCATGGTGATAGTCACGGCTGTGGGTCCAGATGCTGGTCAGTTCTGCATGCAAACAGAAGGACTCACTTAGGAATAAGGACACCTACCATGGAGTCACAAAGGTCTATTTCCACAGTACGTGTTCCTTAAAGGAGGCCCTCCGAACATACCAGCTAAGGAAAGCTGTGAAGTTATTCTTGTAAAACAACTCCATTTTGCCTAAGTCATACTCTTCTTGGCCTAAGAGAACACTTCTGAACCCACCTCATCGTTCAGATACCCTGGAAGTAACCATACTCTGACATGAAGGGATTCAGGGGGCCAAGGAGCACCAAGAGCGCTGCCAGTTCAGTACCTCCTGTGGCCTCCTCACCAGCTCATCAGGGCCTGCCAAGTCCTCGTCAGAGCCAATGGCTACAAGGCGTGAGTTATAATGTGGTTCCATCTTAACTTGTTGCCATGTAACTGATAGAATCTTAGAAGCAAAGAGGATGACACACTGGCGTCTCTCAGCTCTCCTCACCATCGAGAAGAAGGTATGGTTTCTGTATTTTCAGGAAGCAGACAATAGAGCCAGCTAGCTATGCTTTCCTGAGGATGGGTGCCGTCCTAACTGTCATTTAAGCTTTTTCAGGGAGCAAATCCTAATGTGGGCATGGTTTTACCATCTACTGCTATCAGATATCCTGGTTTTTTCTCTTGCCCCTTTCTTGGCTTGCCCATCCAGGCTGCCAGGCCTGATTCTTTGCTACACATATCTAATCTGACCATGATAATACTGACAGGTGGACTTCCAGAGAGGATGGGAGGGTTTCTCTTCTGGCCCAAGTTAGACCTAGGGTATTACTGGTATTTCAGGCAAACAGCCCACCATTCTCACAAAGCAGAGAAACACTTTAAAAGAAATGTCTAAATCACCTGGTGTATTAAGGCATCAAATTCTCGCACAAATTGTAACAGACATTCTTTTCATTGCGGAGAGACAGAGATTTTGCGAAGATGTCAAATAGCGTAAAGCCTCAGCACAACACAGCATCAAAGATGTAATCTGTGCCGGTTGCTTTGTGAGGCAGGAAGGCAAGTAGGCATTAATTTATCACTTGAGTGAAGTGGATCCAAACAGTTTATGCCTCCACCTGAGGAGCAGGCGAATGCTTTGCAAGACTTATTGTCATCCTCTCTGCCCCTAGATATCTGCTTTCTTTTTCTCATCTGCAAAGCAGCCAGCAAGACAGGCTGAAATCAAGAGCTGTATATATTAAGAGCTTTGATCAAAATCTTATTCTTGAGAAATGAGATGAGCTGGGACCAAGCAGTTCAAGCATGTGAAACATATGGCTTGTTAAGTATTGATCACAAAAATTAAAATAACAACAATGGGATTAAGAAGATAAGTGGACACAAGGGCATTTCTGTTGGTAGTGTGGAAATAGAGGTTTACTTGATCTTTCTTCATGCTGGAAGCTCTTGGGGGATGAGTCCACCCTGCTGCCAGCACAGAAGATGCAATACAAGATTTGCTGCTCATCACAGTTGCTAAATACGACTTCAGGTAAATTTCTCTGATCCCTAATCATGGAATAAAGGTATTGTGCTCTAAATATCTATCTATCTATCTATCTATCTATCTATCTATCTATCTATCTATCCATCTATCTATATCTATCATCTATCATTTATCTCTTGTCTGTATCATCTATTATCTATTTCTATACATACACACATACATCATTTACCCCTCCTCATATTAACAGATAACAATAGAAAATGTTAATATTTTGAAATTAGGGTATGATAAAGCAGAGTTTAAGGTAATCAAATATATATACGCATACACATACAGATACATCTATACATATGCATGTGCACTCTTTCAGGAACTGCTCCTGGGACTGCTGTCTATGCCCCTCTTTCTCCAAGGCAGTAGCAGGCTAGTGGAGAGCATAAAGGGGTCCCAGCCAAGTGATAAAGGCTATGTTGACATCAGGCTGGAAGGGCGCAGCCAACCTATGCTCTGGACATTCTGTGAACTTCTGAGATGTGAAACATTCCAGGTCTCAGGAGCGAATACCATAAAGTTTGTGCCTGGGGGAAACCCAGAGTTCCTTACTACATGAAGGTGCTTACTAAACATTTATTGAATGGATGAGGGAAAGTGGCAAGAGAGGGAAAAAAGAAGAAAGTTGGCAAGGAGAGGCTTGATGGAAGCTCTGGTGGTCTGTTTCAAGCTCTCAGAAGACTGGTAATGTTAAACTGTCTCAAAAAGCAACCTGCTTTCCATGGTTTTGCTTATAATGGACACTCAGTGCAGACCTGCCAGATTAATACACGATGATGAAAC
This sequence comes from Manis pentadactyla, assembly GCF_030020395.1. Classification (NCBI taxonomy): domain Eukaryota; kingdom Metazoa; phylum Chordata; class Mammalia; order Pholidota; family Manidae; genus Manis; species Manis pentadactyla. Next base: position 79,466,929 of record NC_080021.1, on the reverse strand, counting down.
AAACGCAAACGCAACCTTTTAATTACTTAATTGCTGGTCATAAAGTGATGGCTGACTGCCCAAAGGCTAATGCTCATCTGCAAAAGGATGGCATCTTTTGAAAGGTAAGTCTATTTATAATTTATTTGTCCTTCACTGGCAGATGTTCACAGTTTGAACAAGATACTTCTAATTAACTTATCTTACTAAAATTATAAGTTGTTCCCACATAAGTAGCTTAGCTATAAATTGAAAACATGGTAGAAAGTTAGAAACTATTTAAAAGTCCAAGTAATTAGTCAGAGGTAATTTTGGACCTTAAAGGCAAAATTTGCAAAGTTAATGGAAATGGCAGTTCAAAAAAGATGTTCATAGAAATCTTTAAATGCTCAGAGCAGACATGAAATATTACATTTAAAAATTAACAGGATTTAACTACTCATAAAGTTGAATATCCTATTATGTTATAGATCTATAAACTATCCTGTTATAGAAATGATGTTAGATATGCTCTGTACAGACACCTTATGGCTTCAAGTGGAGCAACCAGCAAGCCAGCCCTCAATATCTGAGACAGCTCTCACTGCCCACATAGTGTTTCTGGAAGGAAGCCAAGCCCCAGCCTGCCCTTGCCCTTTCTGATTCTGATTTGTGATGCCCCTGACCTTGAGCTGAGTAGGCAGGGGTCTGTTTTCCTGACCACAACTGGGCAGCCTGACTGGCTGGTGTTGCTGACTGCTGTATTTCCCTGCTGGGCCCTCATTGGGGTTCATCTGGCTCCAGCTTGTTAAGCTGACCCAGGGCCCTGTGTGCTTCCCTTGCTTGAAGGTTCGATTCAATGGCCATTATCCTGAAGGCTACTCTGACTCTGCTTAACCAGCCCCACAAGGAGAGAAGCAGCCAGTGCCCACTGTCTTGCCCCATGACAATATGAGGGTCTATATGTTAGCGAAAATGAAAGTAGTGCCTTGTGGTAAATGTCTCAAATCATTTTGAACACAAGCTGCAGATACACAAAAGAAGGAACTTATGATGGTCAGTCTGGAAGAGTGGACCTGTGCATGGCTTCCCAGGGTGTGGCTACCCCACTTTCTAAGAAGCACAGACTTGCAGGCATCACATGAGTGACAAGGCTGCTCTTTTGGACCCACACTGGCAAATGGGAAACCATCTTGTCCTCAAAGGAAGCCTTAACCCTGAGATCCTTGGAGCAATGTTTCTAAGACTGACTTACATGGTGGTTAATGATCTAAGTGACAGGCCTGCATTGGTGAAGGGGGCTCCAGGGTACTGCCCAAGGCAGACCCCACCAGTCCCCTGCAGGGTGATGCCACAGTGCAGCAGTTCTCAAACTGGGTCTGGAAATGGAAATCCCTGGGGTCTCTGACACCCTTCCAGGGGGTCTTCAAGGTAAAAACTATTTTCAAAATAATACTAACGTATATTTTATTCATCACACGAGATCCAGTAGACCTTTCTAGAGGCTATATGATAATAATGGAACAGTTTGAATACAGAAGAATATACAAGAATCTTCTATTAGCTAGACATTAAAGTGATTTGCAAAAAATGTAAAACAGCATCATTCTCATTAATAATTTTTTGTTTTGAACAGTAAAGTTATTTTTCATAAGACAGGCTGTTTTTGTTTATACTTAATGTTGATTTTATTATTGTTAACTTAAAATGAATTAAATGTATATTTAAAATTTTTCTGTTTTTATTTCTAAGATGGTAAATGTTGGTATATATAAGCAATACAAACAAAGTCCCTTTGGGGTTTTCAGTAATCTTAAAGGGTGTAAAAAGGTCCTGATCTCAAAATGCTCACAAACTGCTGCCCTATTGGGAAATACATGGGCTTTGGTGTTAAAGAGATCCAGACTTGAACCTGGAGTCAACCCAAAGCACTAAGAACTTTAGCAAGTTTCCAACTGTCTCTGTGCTTCAATTTACTCATTTTGGAGCGAGGATAATACTCAGCCCCAGGGAGACCCTGCAGCCTAGCTGAGATATGGCATGGTGGCTAGCAGGCACTCCAGGAGTGGGGGCCATGGAGGAGGGTAGCAACTATAGCTGTGCCCATAGCCATCCCTCAGGTCCCTTAGCTGCTGGCTGGTGAGGTGACCGACAGCACCTGCTCCTTTGTCCTCAGCCTGGCATAAGGAGAAGGCTGCTTTTGGTGAACTTCAAGGACCTGATTCACTCATGTAGGTTCCTGCTCCTTTCCTCCTTATCCTGAAATGCATGATAATTAAAATGCCTCCTGCCACTTTATGCTTTGGAATACCAGATGGTAGGAGATGGGCCATTTCACTCACAAAGGGAACCACCCTCAGGACAGCCAAGTAATCACTAGCTCAGCTGGCATGTCCTCTCTGGCTACAGGTGGAGCAGGTGGAGCACAAAGCATCTGACCAATATCTGCCATAAGTGGCGATCCACATGTAAATGATACCTCCTATGTATCTTCAGTTGGCTGCTGGCCCTTGGCTGCTCTTTGCAGACACTGTGCTTTCCCAGTGACAGGTACCTGGGGTTGAGTGAATCAAGCACTGTGTCCGCATGAAGGCACCCCAGTGGGAGCCTGCAGGTTGGGAGCTAGGTGTGCAAGGCTGAGTTGATGCATCCTGCTCGTTACTTCCACTGCCTCTAAGACTATGATCTCAAGGTCTTTCTCTGGGTGATTCCATAGGGTGCTCAGGTGTTCACAAGGCTGCTTGGAGTGTCACAAGAGCACAGCACACAGGCAGGCCAGCTTGTGGACACAAGTTTGAAGAGGGAACACAAAGCACAGTTACTTCAGGTTTTGAGATCAATGTGTATGTCCAAGTCTGTGTCATTCAGGAAACCATTGCTCACCCAGCTGGTACAATCTATATCTGTTGATTCGCTGTTGGAATGGAAACCTCTTGGGAAGTGGGCTAGACCTATTCATTTGGAAGCAGGGGTAAAATTTGACTTGGCTGTGGACTCTCACGCTCATGCTGTCTTACTGCCATCCCCCTGCCTCAACCCTGCTCTGACCCGCTCAGAATGATGCAGTGGTGTTCCTTTCTCTAGCCTTATCCCTTGACCTCAAAGAGATATGATCCCACAGGGACCATGCATGCCATGTGGTTCCTGTATCATCAAGGTAATGTTTCTCCAAGAGTGGTGCAGTGACTGCACCTTCGTGGGAGCCACTCAGGCAGGGTGCATCAGAATGATTCGGGTGGGCAGTCTGAAGGGAGGGCTGCCTTTATCAGGCCCCAAATGGTTCTTACATAACCCAAATTTAAGAATTATTGTGTAATGATATCACATATTTTCATATAGTGACCTTAATTTAAAGGAAGTTTTAAGAGCACACTTGCCTGAGCTTGGGGATGGGATCTTGTTTGAGTGTTTTCATAGAAGATTCCAGAGTTGTGTGTAACTGATAACTGGGGCTAGGAAGGAGGTAATGGTTTTGGGGGTGCAGAGAGTTGCAACCTAGTTATGAACAGGGCACCAGAAACTAGAATTGTGGGGCCATGGGGAATCTAGGTCTAAACTAGATGTTTTTGCATTTCTTAGAGATGATACTTAGGCAGATCACTTCTGTGCAGTGGGAAGTAAGATGGCCAAGGGCAGCCCTGGAGGGAAGGAAATTTGAGGGTGCCTGTCACAGGTTAGAGAATTTTAGGTCTAGGAAAGGCCTTTACTACACCTGTTGGTTTCTTCCATATCTAAAACCTATAATTTGGAAAGCTGAACTTACATGGTGGCTGTATGCTCTGAAATGATTTTCCCCAGCATATAGGTATTTGAGACTTCCAGCCTGTCTGAAGGGTGCCAAGGACAAAGGTACAGATGAAGCCTTATCTGTCCTAGAGTGTGAATTTTTATGTGAGAGTAGCACATACTTAGTATGTCGGGGATTGTGGGAAAACCCCACAGGGTAGGAGCAAAGTGGGGACACGGAAGTGCCTTGAAGTTCCTCCCAGGGCCCTGGGCATGCTGGGCTGTTCCTGGCTTGACAGTTCCATGTTCTATATACTGAAGCCTCACTGTGGCTCTGCAAGGCTCTCCCTCTCCCTGCTGGTCTTACATTCCTGATGCTCACCCAGCCCTCCTGCCCAGGAAGAAGGCACCATCCTCCTGTCTGACCCTTGGCTGTCAACATTCAGCTCCGCCCTCCCTGGTGGCTGGACTGGCAGGAGCACCCATGTCAGAGAACTGTGCGAACACTTTCCTTCCCAAGGACAGCTGCGATGACATATTTGGATTCCTGTCTGTGCCCTTATTTTAAGATCTCAAGGTCTTGATTGCATTTCTACACATTTTAGAGGTGGGGATGGAAATAGGAACATGCATTTTAAATAGACAGAAATAACATGAGAGGTCTAATAAAGTCAGGTAAAAATCAAAATTACAGACTATTCTGCTCACATAGTGAACATGCAACTTATGAGCTGTCACTGGGAAGAAGTTAACTCACAAACCTATTGTTTAGCCCTGGCTTGTTTCAGAAAAAGTGGCTATAAATGCCACTTGTATTTTAGGCTGAATTACATCTTTTTTCCTTTGGTCCCTTCTGTCTCCTTCCATGTCATACATCCATCTTCCATGCCTGGGGGCAATAAGAGGTGCAGAAAATCCTAGCCCTGTAGAGTTGGAGGCGGCTGTGCCTAATAGTCTTGTTGGGCACATGTTGTGGGAAATGAAGTTGGGGGCAGAAGAAAGACTCCAGTCCCACTCTCACTAAATCTCTTTCCTGGAGGTAAACCAGGACAACAACTCCATAACTTACAAATTCTGGAGAATCTTTGTTGGTGGAAAATAGAGAAATGGGCAACAGTGCTTTTTTATATGAAAATATTGCCATGATGCAAAATAAAATTTGAATTTGAAATGTTTATGAAATCAACAGGCAGGTGAGCTTCTGTAGAAAATCATTACTGTTTCTACAAAGCCTCAAACATGTCAAAACATCATCTTCTCAGATGATGATATTTGAAGGCCACAACTTTAAAGATCCTCTGGCGAAGGTTCACCCTGAAACAAATCTGCCAACATGTTTTACTTGGTTTCAGAATTTTATATATAAATTTTCTTCAGGTTGCCAACAGGCCCTATTTCCTTACAACTTTGTCTTTTCACTCATTACCAATTCCTTCTTGTCCCCTCCTGATGGTTATGAAGCTGATGCTGTCTTTTTCCTAGTGTTTTCATTTCAAAGATAAGGGCCCAGAGAGGTGATCTACCCATAGTCCTAGACCCTATTTAACACCCAAGCAAAGATTAACACCCTATCCCCCACCTCCACTGTGTCTCTTTCATCCCATGATGATGCCTCACCTTAATTTTTTAAATCCAGCCAACGAAGAACAAACCTATTCTGATGTATTTCTATGTAGCATGCTATTTTGGACTGATACAGAAATTTGCAATGACATAAAACAATATATCTGCAGAATGACTGTGCTGGACCAAGTCTAAACCATACCTAAACAAGGACCTTCAGCCACTGGCCAGCTTTCATTTTCTCCCTAAGTTAGCCAGGTAGGGGGAGGAGGACAGTCTTTGTCACCTCTTTCCTGCAGCTGCTCTGGTGCTCTGGCTGGCTGAGTGAGCAGGTGGGGGTTAGCATCACATCTGGGGACTGTTTTGGCTCTGGGCAGCCTGTTTTGAAGAGAGGAAGATTTGGAGGAGAGAGGGAAACTTCTATCCTTTCCATCCTTTCAAAGTGCCCCTACACTCGGCAGGGCTTCAGGAGTCTTTTCTATATATAAAAACTAGGTTCTGTTATCCCATTACTTGAAAAGGACTACATAGGTTTTCACTAAAATTGGGAGATATTTGAGTTGGCCTGATTTGACATAATGCCACAGCACATACATGGATGACCCCCAAAGAGGAAGTCACCCCCTTAGGAGATAGACTAGAGCCCCTAAGGGTGGTTCACACTCTCAGGAAAGTTCAGATCCTGGGGATGGGGGGCATGTCCTTAGGTGGTGCCCTGCCATGAGTAGTAGCAGGAGGCCCCGAGGGGTCCTCTAATCCTACACCGAGTCAGGTGACTGTGTCAGGACACTGAGGGCTGGGCCCAAGGCAGCAGGGTTTTTCAAGATGGTGCAGTGAGGCCTACAGACCACTGACCAGTAAGGACCTTAGCTGAAAACTAGCTGACTGTGATAAGGGGACTTAGAATGCACATGGGGCTTGAGAGGGGTGTGTGTGTGTGTGTATGTCTGTGTGTCTATGTGTATGTGTATCTGTCTTCATGTGCAAGTGTCTGTATGTGCATGCATGTATGTGGCAGGGTGGAACAGCAGGAAGGAGTTTCTAGGAGATATAGAGAAAGTTGTACTTCATTACTGACAGCTCAGATAACCGCAGAATCCATCCCACCAACTGTTCAGCATAGATCATGGTTGTCTCTGACTGGGGCACTCAGACACCTCTTACTTCCAGGTCACAAGTTTCTAAACCCAAGTTAATCCACCACTGAGAGATGCTTGTTTTACCTTCCATGTGCTGCCCAGAGATAGGCAGCCACAGCCTTGTGAATACAGCTATGTGAAGGGTTCTGGCTTTCCTTGCATTGTTTCTTGAAAACCTTTCTATTGAGATTATACAAAAGAGGGAAGAATTAATGTGGCAGAATAAATTTTACATAAAACTAGCATTATTTACACATATTTAAGTGAATGCTCATACAATTCACCTCTTAAAATTTTTTCAGTTGAAATAAAGAGAATAAATGAAGCAAAAATTTTGCTCTGACTTAGCTAGATATTGCCTTCTTTCTCATTTTTGTACATGTAGACATAGAATTAGGGGAACCAGGGAATTTTGTACATGTAGACATAGAATTATGGGGAAATATCAGTCTTAAACAAAATGACAGAATTTAAAAATTAACCCAACATTTCTCTTCTCTTACATTGTTTTACAGGTGATCATACACAAACTACTCCCTGAAAATGAAAAGATGGCAACAGTAAGTATCAGATGTTGGAAAACAGTTTCACAGAGATTTCTCAGTAGATTTTATGTTTTACTTATAAATGACATGACTACAACTCAGCCCACTACAATGGCTAGAAAATCCAAAGTAAATACATATGAATTCTTTAAGTAGTTTTAGTTATTGCAGTACTATTAACCTTACTAATTTACTTAAAAAAATGAAACCATGGCTGGAATGGGGCATGAGCACAGATATGTGCCTTTAGGATATACTCCTCAAAGAAACCACAACAATACGTTTTCCTTTCTGCCTTGCTATCCTAAAGACAGCCTGAAGAGTGAGGAAATGAAGAAATACAAGGGGAGTTGCTGGCTTACAAACAGTTGTGAAGAAGGGGAAACCTTTCTTCATGCCCCTCCTTCTGTACTATTCTTGTCTCTCCTCCCTCTCTGGGGCTCTGCTGACATTCCTCTTTCCTTCAGCCACCTGATGCACTCAGACTGACCCCCGAGTGCCCAGAATTTTCCACAACATCAATTTCATTCCTTGCAATGGAATCCCCTTGCCCTCTATCCCACCAAGAAATTTGCAGGGTGTCTGCCTACCCCAAGTGATAACCCCATGAGAATCAGGTGTAGATTTGCTGCTGTGCATTTTCCCTAGCCAAACAGCACAGGCTTTTATTTTCAAGGGGCCTTGAGTCTTGTATGAACTGAGTAATATAAAAATTGTCAGCAATATATCAGGTATAGTGAGAAAATATCTTGTGAAAGGCAGTTTTCTCTAATGTCCCTAAATCACAGTTCCTGGAAACTACATTGCTACTTGTCCCCCAGACCTAGGGAGCAGGATGGCCCCGACCACTTAAAAACTCTCCTAATGGGCCTTTGCCCTCATCTCTTGCTTATTTAGCCCATTTATCATGTTCATCAAGATGAGGGACCACCTGACAGTACTAAGGGCCAGGGCCCCCTCCTTTCAAACCTCCCCTGCCTCCCCATTACCTGTTAATCCTAAACTCCTGTTCTGTCATCCCAGACATCATCTTTCTAGAAGGCTGGGCCAGCCCTGCCTCGCTGGCCTCTTGTTTGACCACGCCCCTGTGAGAATCCTGTGCATGCTACTTTCCATTTCTCAAACACCTGCTCTCATCTTCTTCATGGCCATGTTCTTCCTCAGCCTGGACCACCTCTCCCTCCACTCTCCGCTGGCAAACTACCACCTTCCTATTTCCAGATTTGGCTCGCTTACTCCTTGCTCGGAAGTCCAGCTTGAATCTTTGCATGCTCTATGGCATCCTCCACAGTAGAGACCACACTCTTCTGGGTGGCTCTCTATTGGAAAGGGGTATTGGTCCTATTCATTTGAGGACCATTCTCAGTGACTCCTAGGCTCCCTTTCCCTCTCCCCAGACCACTTCCCAGAGTTCCTCAGCAGATGTTAGAGGAGGAGAAGTTGCATGCTACTGTTCGATTTGTACAATGCTTGTTGTCTGAGTACTAATTGTCCAAGTCATAACTAGGCCACTTCACAGAGAAGTAAATATTATGAATAAACTGACCACTTATACAACTAGTTTCCTTAACCATGCCTGTTCAATTAACACTAGCATCTATTTTGATGGAATATCTTGGTCAGGCTTGCTGATTTTTGGATGGCAATCCAATGCAGTGATGATAAAATGAGAGAAAAGACAGGAAATTTTATGAAGTTGATGAACTGATGCTGGGAACCCTAAATCACAAGCCAGATAAGTGGGTATTGGCAAGTGAAGGCTAGATCAGTGAAAAAGAGAAAATAAAAAAACAATTGAGGACATGACAGGTGCTTCTAGAGTGAATGATTTGAAGAGAACAGAGTCAGAGATACTTATGGGAAAGCTGGTACAATGTGTGTGTGTGTGTGTGTATGCAGTTGTGGTGTGTGCTTTATGCTCTTTATGATCCTGCTGTGAGAGCCAAATGGGAAGGGAGAAATATTATATCATGTTATTATAACATTTGTTGCTAAAGATTATGCCCACACCCTCCATTAACACACCTAACTTGGTGTTCTGTGAATTTTGGTGTAAATATAAACTATGTCTTATTAAATGCAATAAAATAAATATATTTTCATGATGTTTAGTTTTATTTTTTAAGATGAGGACTCAATCAATATTTTATATGCCCACCTTTTCTATGAAGTTTTGGCCCTTACTTATGAAAGTTCTTTTAACTTGTCCTTTTCTGGTATCAATTTTCTTCAAATAGTAAGTACTTCCTATAGTTATGCAGTTGTCTGATGACCTTACCAGGGGGTAAGCATCTTGCAGGCATGAACCATGTCTTCATTCTTGTATGTACACTATGCAGTCTGTACTCAAGGGGGGATTAAATGAAGGGGAAGCTAGTTAAAATTAATAGTGAATGGCAAAGTTGGGTTGGTTTTCCTTTGCTTAGCAGGGTGCTAAGAACAGGATTCTCTAGGGCTTTAGAAATGCAATCTAGTCTCACAACCTTGGTCTACCAAATCCAGAGTTAGATTTGTCTTTTTCTTATGTCTATTTCTTAAATTTATTCTATGTTCCCAATTAAACTCCTCATGGTCAGGGTCTGTGCTTTGTTCTAAATGCTTGTGTCAACTCAAAATTCCTATGTTGTAATTCTAATACCTAATCCTAATGTGACAGTATGGGGCCTTTGGGAGGTGTGTAGGTCAGGAGGGTGGAGCCCTTATGAATGGGAGTAGGGCCCTTACAAGAAAGTATCCAGAGATCCCTTGGCCCTTTTACCATGTGAGGACACAATGAAAAGGTGCCAGCTCTGAATCAGGAAGAGGGCCCTCTGCAGAGAACATATTCAGGTTGGCACCTTAACCTTGTACTACCAGTCTCTAGAACTGTAAGAAATAAATTTCTGTTTCTAAACTACCGATGCTGTGGTGTTTTATTACAGCAGCTTGAACAGACGACGACTGCTTTCTTTTTCAACCTCACTGTGCCAGAAATGCATCTTTCTGTATGTCAGACAGAAAGAGCTCCGGCCGGTGACTAGCTTGCTTGAGCAGAAGGGGATTACTCAGATAGGCTCACAGGCACAATCTTAAATTCCAGAGAAGAGAAAATTCTAGTTCTCACTTATTCCAGTTCTCATTATTTATCTACATTTTACATTAGTGTTTTAAGATGATTCAATTGCTTCAAAAAGAATGTTTGTTTATTATGAGCAACCTACCATCTACACTTTGGATCCTCACCTGAAACTAGCAGCCAGCTTGCTGTCTTTCAACCATGACTTTATTGCCAGGTACCCTGTCATCTACAACTGGCTTGATTATTGCAGACAGCAGGGCAAGACAAACTGCTCCAAGGTTTCTTTATTGCATAAAATGTTTTCTTAATTTTTTATTAAGATTCAAACAAAACCAAAGTGGAGAAACTAGTCTAACAAGCTTCTGCGTATCTATCATATAACTTCAACTGTTACTGTTTTGCCACATTTGCTTCATTTAATCCTTCCTTCTTTTCTTCTTTAAGAAGTATATTCCATTCATTTGTCATTCCATCCTTCCTTACTTCAAACAGTACCAGTTAGTGCTTTTGAAACGCCATCTTTTAGAATTTCTGCTTGATTCCTTGTGGTGTTAATTCAGTTTGATTATATTTTTGCTCTTTCTGGAGAGGAGGTGGTGATGGGCCCTTCATATGGCATCCTTTTAGGAGAAACACAATGTCTTGTCCCCTTTGCACCGTGCTAAGATGGTCTGATCTCTACCTTATAAAGTTTCCTATTAAACTTTTCATCAAATGGCTTCATCCACTAATGATCCTTGCTGAGCCAGTATTCCCTTTGGAGTTTCAAAATGATGATTTTTCTAATTCTGTCACTTTCTAGACATAGGAACTAAAATTCTTTTTGAATAAGGATTTTTCCTCAACTGAGGCAATGTGAATACTGCAAAATGCTGTTCTTATAGGAGAGGCAAGCTAAATGTCTAGTTCATTACTTTTAACTGCCAACTTTTGGAGTAAGAATTTGGAATGCTAGTTATTTCCAAAGTGCTTAATAAATTTTTTTCTTCTTTGGGCTTTTTCTCTTTTATTTGTGAGTCTCCATTCAAACATTCCTTTTATATATATTAATGTACTTCAATCAATTGCATTCACTATTTTTTTTTAATTAAAATAATTTACTCTTTTGCCAATGGAAGTTCCTTCATGTTGCCTTTGGTTTCTTTTTCATATAATCTCTGATTCTTTGGTAGCTTCTTTGCTTTCCAGGACAACAAGATGTTCCAAGGCTCATCTTGTGTGCTTCCTCCTCTGGCCTGGGAATCAGCCATTCCTCCAAGGAATTCCCTTGCATAGAAAATGATATTCAGACTTGCCAGGCAGGGCTCTTGCTGTATTAGCTGCAGCCAGGTTATTGTGTATTCTATTCCTTTTTCCTTTTTAGTGGGCATGTATACAAAGTTGATGTATGGAAAACAGCAGCAGAGAGAAAGCAAAACAACATTGGGCAAACCAACATGTAAGAAAAATTATTAAAACACAGGTGCACAGCACTGCACTTCAGTGAAACAGGATTCTTGTCCCCATCCCACAGTCTGAACTTGTTCAAATGTGGGTTTCAATGGGAAAAGAAAGTTCAAAAGTCTCAATCTTACAGACGTTTACAGGGTCTCCCATATGTCAGCAGAAACAACAACAAAAAAACATTTGGTGCAAACTATCTCATCTGTTGATAGAGTAAAGATGCAGTTCTTCCTCTGTGAAAAAGCCTTTCTGGAATCCTCTAATGTGAGAGCAAATGGTACAAGGCAAAGATGAATTTCCTCTTGATATCAAGATTTTATTTGTTATCAAGGCTTTATATTGCTAATCATAAAATTTGGATTGAAATTGACAAATGACATCAGTAACCTAACTTCTTCAAGTTTTTGGTGTGACTCACAAAAACATCAGTAGAAGTCTGAGACCAAGAAATTAACTAGAGGAAGAAAGAGATTTTCTTTCTGTTTTTAAATATACCTCAGCCAGAAACCTCCACAGGCTCACAAATGAGTTGTTAAATTTATCTCTTGACCTATGGGGAAACTTGCGGGAAATTGAGATAACCACAGGCCAGTTTCCATTTGTCAAAATTTGGCTCTTTCTCTTAGTATTTTGCCCGGGGATCTAGACTCACTGCAGAGGCCTCCGTACAACCTGCACAGAACAATTAGGGCACAGAGAGCGGCCTTTGGCACAGACTTGGCGAGCCTCGGGTCAGACTGAGGAAAAGAGAATTATTAGATGTAGAGGGTCAAGCAGGCACCAGGAGTCTGAGGGGACGGATGTGTTTCCAGGTAACTGGAAATCACAGTAACTAAGCAGAGATGAGAGTGGGTTGCCAGGGACTTAAAGGTAGGCTTACAACTCCATTTTATTTCAACAGATATTTAATAAGCACTAGAAAAGGCTGGCAAAGCAGACACTCAGTAAATATTTGTTAAGCAGTAGATGCTACAGGAGATAAAATCCAGCACTAACTTAATTTTTCTACCATGTATGGTGTATTCATGTTCCTTCTTTATTATTTGCCTGTTGACTTATTTCACTTCTTGAAATTTCATATTAAAATGCACATCTCCCAATACATTTTCTGATGGACTCCTTGAGGCAAACAGTATCCATCAGCCACTAATGTGGCCCTCATCTTACCTTGTTCTTCCTTTTAGAATTAATTTTATAATCATTTTGGGTCTTCTGAACATTATGTAAATTCTGAGTAGGTTACAGGTGACAGTTCGGAGTGACACACTAATCAGCGAGCAATCGTTCTCCATCAGTATGACGACTGCATTGGTTGGCTAGGGCTGCTGTAACAAAATGAATGGTGTAGACAACAGAATGTACTGTCTCTCATTATCGGAGCTAGAAGTTGGAGATTCAGGTGTTGGCAGGGCCATGCTCTCCCTTAGGGGAAGGTCTGCTCCAGGCCTCGCTCCTAGATTCCGGCAGCTCCTCAGTTTGTGGCCGGATGACTCCCTTTTCCACACAGCACTTTCCTTGTGCATGTGTCTGAATCCAGATTTCCCTTTTTAAAAATAGACCTGTGATATTGGATTGGGGCTTACTCTACTGACCTCATCTTAACTAATTATATCTGCCAAGATCTTATTTTTAAATAAGGTCCCAATCTGAGGTCCTGGGGGTCAGAACTTCAACATATGAATTTTGGGGTATCACAATTCAGCTCAGAGATCACAGTGATGAGATCATCAGTGGAAATTAATTGATTTTAAATGCATGGGTACAATCCTAGTTAACAGATCTTAACGTGGAATTAATGGAACCCAATATCCTCTTGTTGTGAGATGGACATGGCTGTGAGGCCTGTCAATAAGAAAAATGTAAGGGTAAAAAATTGTAAATAAAGTAAAAAAGTAAATTTTTTTTTATTCCAAAAGAAGTCTTTTGAGAGTATACCAAAAAGAATACGAGATATATCTTGCCCTTAAAGGAAATTGTCCTTTGGGATACCTGAACACATGTATTAGAATTTATAGAGCAACCTCTTAGTTAATATTAATGACACTCTTCTGATCCTGCAATGAAAAGCTAAATATTCAGACAGATATGATATTAAGGTAACTGTCATATAGCCCTAAGGGACTATTTCAAATGGAGAAGCATCTATTCAAGAAAATCTAAATCTCTGTAAGAGAAGCAAGACACTGTGGTATTTGAGCCAGGACTGCTCACATTCACTCCCCATGTCCCCCAGCTCAGTGTGACAGAAGCCCCATCCTGGGTGAGTATGGTTAAGAAGATGAGGATCCCTCTCCTGTCTCTCAATCTGGAGCCACAGTCTTGCCATAGTGGGGGCACGCTGTTGGTATGACTCACTGTCCCAAGCTTCCAGCTCTGTATTGCAGACGTTTGATTCCAGATGGGTACAGCCACAGGATGAGGCAGCCTTCCCCCACTGAGGCCCCACTTGTAAGTCTAAATTCTAATCCAGACCCAGCTGGTTGAGAGCACTGGGCCCTGGGCTCCTCCCCTGCCCCAGCTTGCTCACTGGGCAGAAGATCCATTCTGGGAGCAGCTAGCTGAGGAGACTAGGATCTACCATCACTACTGTTCTGAGAGAAGTTGGCTGTTGCCACCAGCCCCGGCTCAGGGGTAGTGGCAGAAAGGTTCTATCTGGGAGAACAGGCAACCTCGAGAACAGAGAATTCCAGTGTGTCTGCCTAAAGGGAATGACCTTTATTTGGAACTGAGCATGGGGAAGTTGATGCCTAAGGGCATTGTCAAACTGGAGATCTTGGTGGTGAGCAATAAAGAAGGTGATCCATGATACAGCAAAAGTGAAATGGTTAAGGGAGCCAAGAAAACAGAAATTGGGAAGAACCCTCTTGGGGTCACAGCAGCCTCAAAGACTGGCCGTCCTTGCTCCTATAAAGGGACACGACTTTAACAGGATCAGACTATGGGGCAATTTATGCCACAGGGTGTTGTCAAAACAATTAGAGCGTTCAGCTAATAAGTAGTGGAGACTAGTGGCCAGGCTTGATACCAAGAGAGGCAGACCAGGCAGAAGCCTGATGGGAAGATCAGGAAACAGAAAAAGAGCCAAGCTAAAACCATACTAAAATTGCCAAATGAAGACCAAGATTTTAAGTCTCTGATTTCATGTGGTATTTCATGCAGCATTTAATGCTGTTAATATTTGCTATGTGTATGTAGATCTGGATTTTTTAGAAGGGAAAGACTATGGTATGTAACACATGTTTAATGAAGTTTCTTCACATAATAGAATATTTGTCTAAAATTAAAATGAAAAGAAGTGTTAGAAGAGAGAACTCTACCAATTGAAAAGGAGGTGCATTCATTCCAATGGTTTGTATTTCCACTCCCATTGTGAAATACAAGGGTGCAGAGGTTTGGCTATCCTGCTGCATACTTATGTGTTCTTTGCTACCGTATCCCATGAGAAATTAAAACCAAATTCCCGTAGAGGCAGCGTGAGTAGAATCACCTTCACTTTCATGTTGTCAGTACTGGGTGGGACTTCACCAGTTCACAAACTGCTTATTGAACCAGCAATTAGAAAAGTGGGAAAACATATTGAAAAGATGTCAGTTTGCCTGGCCATTATTTGAACGAATGCCTTTTGGGTTCGGCTATACCCAGATCATAAGATGGGATTTTTATAAAAAGGCTTCAATCAGTGCTTTGTAAGGTGTACTAATTGACTACTGGAGACAAACAGCCACGATGAAAGGTCAGGGCCCAAACTCCCTCTGCAAGGACTGTCAGGCTCCCCGAGGCATGTGTGAAGGTCACTTGTGGAGCAGGGCAGGCTGTGGGAAGGCCGAGAGGATGCATGCGTGGTGATGCAATAATTCCCAGATGCCGGTTGGGGGTTCCTTAGGATTTGTATGTTCCTGAATTTGCCATTAGGGACATTTCAGCTCCTGTTGGTGATTATTTGCTCTTCCCTAGTCCTATAAGTGGATAAGCATTTTGATGTTGTGACATTTCCTCAGGCACAGGTGTAATCTCCTGCAGAGAGTAGCTGGGCTGCTTTCAGAGTTTCTTTACATATGCTTTGCATAAAATGATTGAAAAAGAATTTTTAAATCTTGTACATATGAAATATATAAGCCATTAATAGAGAAAAATACAGGTAGCACACAGAATTTGATGGCATCAAATAAATTTTTGTTTCTATTACCTTCATTACCAGTTCTTTTCAGAGTCTTTTTGTTGGGACAACAGAATGTCTGTTCTCTTGGTTCTTTCCAATGCATTAAGCAAAATATGCATGTCAGTGAGACTATGTACTTTCTAAAAGCTGAGGCTAAAGATGAACCAGTTTCTTAAATATAACAAAATGTGCACATCAAAGCTAGAATTACTGATTTTTCAAAGCAATTTTCTTAGGAGGTCGCTCTGTCTCCTCTCTTCTGTGATGCTACTTTGCTTAACATTCACTGGAAGTGGCTTATTTCATTCCATCAATCAGCAAATATGTACTGAGCACTTATTATGTGCTAGGTACTCTGCAGAAGCTACAGATACAAAGGCAAATAAAACAGGATTCTTCAAAAAGCACATGTCCTGGTGAGGAGGGCAAAAATAAGGTACATGCCAGTGGGTGTGTGTCTCAATTTCTACTGGGGGCCAGAGACAGCTTCACAGCAAGGAGGTAATACCTGAACCAAGTGTTAAAGGGCAGGATTTTGCCCAACTAAGATGGAAAGGGCTCATTGGTGAGGCCTAGTGAGTTAAAATGAGGACCCACAGAGCCCTGGAGTATTGAAGCCTATTAGCTAGCCTTCTAGGAAGCTATGTTTTTGTCTCAATCAGGGTGAGAAGGAAAATGCAGAAACAGTGGGCCAGCTGGTGGGCAGGGCTTCCGATAGAAAAGCCTTACTGAAACACTATAGATCTTTGTAATCACAAATTTTGGTTAACCCTAGAGAATACTGAAAATTTAGAGCACCTTTCTTTACTGGACTGAATTTGGTTTTTTTTCCACATACTCAAAAAAAATCACACCTACTCCCAAAGAAAAAAAATAAACTATTCATGTATTAAGGACATTCAAAAGAATGGCCATCAGTCATGATGGCAACTCTCAAAGATTTTTTTGGTATATTTTTACTATGACAGTAACTCACTAAGCTTACCCATGGAATCTGCTTTGGAGGTGCCAAAAATTATTTAAAACTTGTATGTTGGTGTATTTGCTGAAGAATCAGACCCAGTGCCTTACAAACACACTCATGTGGGCTGATAGATGCTTTTAGAAGCAGCTTGCAGTCACTCTCTGCTATTGGCTTTGATTGGTTTGCTTGACAGCCTATATTTACCACCATGATGCCTAATCTCCTGTTTACTAATTTATAGGTAAATATCTCCATGGTGTTTTACTGTCTTGCTATTTTCAGGGATCTTTTTCCCCCAGGTAGAATAAACTTATCTCCCTGAGTCTCATAGCCAGTGGTTCTGTTAAATACAAACAAAGCCAAAAGCACAGAGTCCTCACCTGGAATTGCCATTTCTTATCCTATCTTTTGGCTATTATTTTCTCCCTTGGTAAAAATATTTCAGCAGTTCAAATCTTAAGTTACAAGGCTACTATTTCTACTTTACTGTTCTGACCCTGCAGCCATTCTTACTCTAACCATGATCTGACAAGTTAACCACAGCCAGTAAAATAATACAAAATAAATAACACACTTGATCCCACACATTTTTCCCAGTGTGCACTTCCCTTTCCTCTAGAAAAGTGAAAAGGATTTTCCTGAATGCTTTCTTCTGCCTGTAGGAGCACCTGACTCAACTTGTTCTTCCAAACTGAGCCCACAATTCCTGTAACAGGCCTCATGCCCTGTGCTTTGATGTGTGCTTCTTCCTCTGGAAAAGTTCTCTCTGAAATATTACACTTTCCACACTGACGTTCTGCACGTCCAAAATGATGCAGTACCACTAAAGAGAATTTGCCAGGGGCACTCTGGATTCTCCTTGACTCCTCCCTTCACTAATTATATATTAAAATATAAGGCAATATGTGAGACAATTTATGGGCGAAGATGGTTTGTAGTACAGTGCAGTGGCTGCATGTGTTGTCCCTGCAGCCAGACTGCCTCAGTTGGAATCCTGGTTCTGTCCTTTTTCTTCCCATGACTCCAGACAAGTTACTTTTCTGCACCTTCTCTTCTTTTAACATGACATCTGGGTAATAAAGTACCTATGCAACCTTCTCATTACCCTCAGGTACATAAACTAGACATTACTGGAACTTTAAAGGCCTCTGGAAGGATTAAATGAAATTAATACCTTAACAATTAGAACACTGCTCTAATTATTAGGAAAATAGCAATCATTTCAGAAATGTTAACTATTTAATACTTATCATCTTAGCAAATCCCAAATTACCAATTCACCAAAAATAAAAACCAGTTATGCAAGAAAATGAATACCCAAGCCCCAAATGCCTGCTCTTTCAAACACTCAGAATGCCTAAAGTGAGAGTGCCTGGGTGACTCCCTTTGCTGTGATTAACTCCTTCTCCTTGTCCCTCTAGGCACTTAATACAGTTCCTGTAGCTCTGTGCTGTTTGCATTGAGGATTAAAAACTGTGCCAGAAACTTCAGATACATAAGAGAGCTCTTTAGGTCCGAGTCGTGACCAGCCAGGTGAAGGCTAGCTGAATGCAATTGCCCTTCAGTCTGTTTAGGTTAGGCATTTGCACATTCATTTACTCACCCCACCTTTGCCCTGGTCTGTGATGTACATGTCTATGCATCTTACACTCCCCACCATTCTTCCCAAGCAGGGGCATATTTTAGAAATTAGTAAGACCAGGTACCTAAATCCTGAATGATTAAAAAAAGAGCTGCTTAAAAATTAGTAAACATTAATAAATAGAACTTCCTTCCAGATTACAAGCTGATAAAGCTTGGTATTAGTTGGGCGCTCACTCAACCTTCTTCTGTAACAAAACAAATTTTTACAAACTAATTTTCCACCTTTAGGATGTTCTAAGTGTCAATGGAATCAATACCTAATTGTAATCTTCCAGAATCGAAGTTCTGACCTCCAAACGCCCTCCTTTTGCCTCCCTTTAATGGTCCCACTGCAGCACTCTTGGCAACATTAAGAATCACCTGATTACCTTTATTGCTATAAACTCTAAAACAAGCCACCTCAGCCATATCAGCTAAAATATATTACCCCTCAGTAAGTCAGTATCATATTTTATTCTGCTTCTCAAAACCTAGTAGCTAGCATTTTATTCTTTGGAATATATTCACAACTGCCTTTAAAAAGTGGTTGTATGACAATAAATGCTACTGCTTTGTGTAATAGTGTCATGTTCAAAGTGATCTTGTTCCAGGTCAATGACCATTTTCATTCATTACTGCATAGTCCTGTTGGAATTGAGTTGAATACAAGTCATACTTTGAGTTCTTCTACTAAATTGTCAAACCTCAGCATCAGACAGATAATTATTGCTTTTCTTGGCCATTTAGGACGAGAAAAATTGACAAAGGCATCTCTAATTATAATGTTTTACAGAGATAAAGAACAATGCTTTCTTTTAATAGCAGCATTTAGAATTTGCACAATATTTAACTTTTTGAGGAGCTTTATAACAGAAACACAAAGTAACTGGAAAATAAGACACAGGTCTCTTCCTGACCCTCATCTGACCTCTCCCCTTAGTTCTGGTGTTTAACCCTCTGGATCTCAGCTCCCCATTTAGAAAATGGGAGCAAGAATATAGATTCCACCTGTGCGTAGAGGGGAGGCAGGGTAAAGCAGAGCCACTTGGATGAAATGATGCCATCTAAATGTTTATTACTGGAATTTCCACTTAATTTGAAAACCTATTAAACATCCTCAAAGAATTCATATTTAACAATATTAAGACACCTTATTATTGATTCTAATTATTATCCTTTGCCTTGGCAAAAAAATATTTCTCAGTTAAGAGAAAGAGGCAAAGGAATAAATGGCATGATAAAATATGAAAGCAGAGATCTGAAATACATTGTATTGAGAGTAATTTTACTTTCTTCTTGAAATGAAAATATCATCTTTTTTTCAACATGTCTTGCAAATTTGGACTTTTTTATAATACTTGGTTTTATTATCAACTACATGGACTATATGTATTGCCAAGTCTCCTGTGTTGGATGTGCAACACATCAGAAATTAATTTATTTTTAGATGTGAAATGATTTTCAAGGATAACTGTTACCTTAATATTAGATCTACCAAAAAAAAAAGGTGGACAGAGTTTTAGTAAAACATATTTTTGACTGAAATAAACATGATTTTGCTTATTTTGAATCTTAGATTTAGAGATGACCTAGCTAAGTTCCTTCTCTGAGTGCATAAATCACCTGTGCAGGATTCTGTTCAGAGTTTTCCATAATAATAACTAGTTGGCGCAAAGCACAGAGCAGTTGCTAGAGATATCAATTCTGCAAAGCCAACAGAGGGAAGTCCTGGAAGCACACAGGTGGGCTGTTAGAGGCATGGGTTCTCCTTTGGGTGATTTAGTGGATAAAGCCCAGTTTCTGTGTTTGCAGGTGGGCTTAAACCCTACCTAGTATCTCATAAGAAGTCATTTGCTGGTTATCTGAATAAATAGAAAACACAAATAAGTAGGAATGAACAAAATGAGAAAAATACAGCAGCTGGAAGTTCACTTAAACTGTAAGTTTTTGTTACTCTCTAGATGTTTGCATAAGCAGAAGAATGTCCCAGAACTCAGATTTAATTTCCTGAGGGGTTTCCTTTTCCTTTCCATATTTAGAATGAACTTCTCTTTTCTCAATAATTTCGATTATTATAGGAACAGCTTGTACTCTTCTACATGCTATCACAGACATTTTGTAAACTTCTCTTATTAATTCTTGAAGGGGCTGGACTAAGGAAAATGGCCAAATCCAGCAGCCTTTTGATGACATCAGTCTTTTGATTTTGCTTCCCAAGATGTCACAACACATTCAGTGTCATTGGCCCCTTCATTTAAGCATATACTTAAATCTGATTATTCCTCAGGGATACCTGGACATATTTGAAAGACTAGGATGCTGCCAGATTCCCTCAGGGGGCCTCTCATCAGAACCATCAGAACAGGAAGGCAGCAGGCAGTTCTGAGGACAAGGGCTTTCCTCATTGTGCACTTCATTATTTTAGGACAGTAAGTGGATGTACACATAATGTTTTTGAGTTAATACTAAGTGCCAGGCCTTGAGCTCAGTGCCTTAGGTGTGTTAGGCCATAGTAAGCGTTCCCAGCATTCATTAGACACCCTAGGAGGTTCTTTGTTTCAGAGGGAATAAATTGAGCCTCTGAAAGCTTGAGACATTTGCCCCAGTTTTCAGTGTGTGGCGCTCAACTTGAGAACCCCGGTGGGTTCTCCCAGGGCCTCTGGGAGTTCTGCTTGCAGGTGGCACAGTGCTCAGGAAGGAGTCCGAGGAGCTGGTTGGGTGACAAAAGTGCATCTTGCTCCACTGACCTTGAAGCCTGAAGAAAAACCAGAAGTGGAGGACAGCAGCCCAAATCTCTCTATTCTCATTTCCCATACAAATCCAAATGAGTAGGAGGGAACTCCAGGACCTGAGAAATTGCTACAATGTCCCAGAGCACATTTGTAATAATCACGTCTCCTATCTGGGCTCTGAAATTAAGTAGGAACCAGCAGCCAGCACAGGGCGTTGTGCACTGTAGGCACTCTGTAAAAGCTTGTGGAAAGAAAGAAGTAAGAGGATGGTTCTATCTTCTTGATTCTGCAAACCAAAAGTGAGCATCTTCTTGAAACTCAATTGACATGGTAATCAGCCCAATCTGAAAAGCAAGTTATTTTTGGGTAGTTAGTTGGGGGAAATGAAGCACCTGATCACTGAACATGAAATAATTAGATGCCTCTTAAGTTCAGCATGTTGCTAGTTTGCAGGCAGGGAAGTTGACAAGCCAAGCTGACAGTCACAGAGAGAATTGTGAGTGTTGGTGTCAGACAGAACCTCTGACCCCCACATTATAAGTTCCATCATCAACCTCATAATATGGCACCTTTCGTAAAGAATCTCCAAAAATCTGCTCATCAAATAGTGGGATTACTTATCCTAGCTCAGCTAGGATAAAAGACTAACTTACTCTGTAGTCAAACTGGGGTAGATGATTGGATGGTAACTGTAGAATTTTTGGTTTTGCATGACAAAAACATAGTATTTCCCCAAAATGATCAATTCATCAATATCATATTCCATGTGATAAATAAAGAGTGGATAGTTTTCAAGCTGGGAGGGAGGCTACTGACCATTTAGCGTGCCTTATTTTATAGATGAGAAAAATTGAGGCTCAGCCAAGGTGACAGGCCAATAATCACTTAGCTAGTTAGTAGAAGAGTCAAGACTTGAATCCACTGCCCCTAGTCCATTTCCTTGCCGTATTTTATTCTCCCTCTCTACCTCTTCAAGTGAATTTTTATTGTGAATATATTTCACTGTCTATGTGGAGTTCCAAAAGGAATAATACAATACCTTTCAACTTAAGAAATTGAAATTATCCATGCCTATGAAGCCCCTTCCTCCCTTGGCCTCATTCCCATGGGTGACCACTTTCCTGAATTCCAAGTTAATCATTCTCTTGTTTTATTCCATAGCAGGTTACCTCTCTTGATTTGCAATCTCTTTTACTATGAGAGCCAAATGCACAGATGTTCCCTGAAGCACAATGGCTACTTTATAGGTCTAATATAAGATCAGATTTTAAAGTCATAAAAATAGCCAATTAGTCTTCCAGATCAATCTTGCCCTGGCACCCCATTAGTCACTGACTCACTCTCTTTGGCTCTCAGATGACACTGCTGCTCCTGACCATTAAGAACTTGCTTTTTGGCATTTCCGCATCCTTTGATAATGTAAATGTAAAGAATAATGAGCTCCTTTGGGGGATTCTTTGTTTCTTTAAACTCACAGCACTATTTCATACCCTACTCATTTTAATGTACTATTGTTTCAAAACCAGGAAATAACGACAACAAAACTAGATCTCTCCTTTCCCCAAGCACTAACACAGCTTACGGGGACAAACACAGTTACACTCCAACGTTGTCAGTTTTAATTTCCATTCCCAGATGAAGACAACAATCTGATTGGTACCATGGCAACATGTTGCCTCGAGCATTGAATAGGTATTACTCGTACACAATCTTGCTCACAAATTCTCTTTATAAGTGTTAGGAGAGGTGTGATATTCTCCTAGAACTCACTAAATTAAAAAAGGCTGAGGAAAATCTAATTAGTGTTTCCAGAAGTGCCTTTCTGGGGTCTGATAGTTATCAAATTACCGTTTCATATTTTTTTACTGAATCTCTGAGGTGAAAGGTGCAGCATGTAGAACCCCCGCCAAGCACTGAGTATGCAGAGAATTAAGTCAACAACGGAACGTGCAGGCCCAGTGAACTGATGGAGTTCTGGTGTTTTTCTTTCAATTTTTGATATTTCAGGTTGTTGAGCTTTTCTCCTACCTTCCTGCCATCTTTTCTCCCTCCCCCTTTCCTTGAGGAAAAAGAAGTGGTAGAATTCCTAACTAATTCCCTGAGTTTGTTAGGGAAGTCTTGGTGCTGTTTGATATTTTGGTTATAAATGGTCTGCTCTTTGTTGTCAGTACTGACACATCACAGTTAAACATTCCCTATGGAAGAGAAGCTTCCTGAGTAGCTGCCACCTGCCAGGTATGATGTGGGACATTTGCCCTTTAGTGTCTCAGCAGGTTCTGCCAGATGCTTGCTCTGTGAGGTGGGGCTCACTTTTCCCATTTCTTCAATGAAGGAATAGATGAAGGCAGGTAGAGAAATGAGTCAAAGCTCAAAGATATTAGGTGGGGGAGCCAAGATTCACAACAGTCTTTTGAATCAGAACTTCCTCTTCATCATGGCCCTTGAGGAGCCAGCCTGCATATCTCTCTCATTCTCTGAGTGGTGGTGGAGGTGGAGGACAAATGCCATTGTCATTAGGCATCATGACTTGTAAGTTTGAGAAGAAGTCTGTGCCTGAAACACTAGGCACATTTGTATTTCTGGGTGTGTGTGTAGACAGTAAGAAAGAGGGAGAGAGAAAAGGGTGTGAGATGAGGAAATGGAAAGAAATATAATCACTTATGATGATTCATTTATTGGACTAATGCTTTTCATGGAAATAAGAGTGAACCCTCTGTAAACTATGGACTTTGTGTGATGATGCGTCAACACAGTTTGCTCTTGGTAACAAATGTGAGATGTCTCTAACATCAAGAAGATATGGCAGGGAAGGAAACAGAAGGTGTACAGATTGAGAAAGAAGTAATACAACTATCTTTGTTCACAAATGACATGATTATCTATATAAAAAATCTGAAAGAATCAACAAAACAACCCTAGAACTAATGTGATTATTGCAAGGTTGCAGGTACAAGGTTAACATTGTTTTCCTATATATAGCAGTGAACAAGTAGAATTTGAAATGAAAAACATAATACCATTTACATTAGCACCCTCACAATCAAAATACTTACGTATAAACAAAACAAAATATGTTCAAGAGCTAAATAAGGAAAGCTACAAAACTCTGGTGAAAGAATTAAATAAAGACAGAATTAAATTCAAGACAGTGTGTTATTGATGAAAATTTGGCAAAGAGATCAATAAAGAATAGAGTCCAGAAATGGACCCACATATCTTTGACAAAGGAGCAAAGGCAATAGAGGAAAGACAACAACAAAAATCTAGAAACAGACATTATAATCTTTACAAAAATTAACCCAAAATGCACTATAGACTTAAATGTAAAATGCGAAATCACAAAACTCTGGAAGATAACACTGGAGAAAATTTATAGAACATAGGGTATGGTGATGACTTTCTTAGATGCAACACCAAAAGCACTCAGTGGAAGAAGTGGAAGATAAGCTGGACTTTATTAAAATTGAAAACTTCTGCTTTTCAAAAAGCACTGACAAAATGATAAACTACAGACTGGGAGAAAATATTTGCAAAAGGTATATCTGATAGAGGATTATTATCCAAATACAAAAAGAACTCTTAGAACTAAACAATAAGAAAATACAACAACCCAACTAAAAAATGGGCCAAAGACCTTAACACATACCTCACCAAAGAAATACAGATGGCAATAAGCATATGACAAGATGTTCCACATCATTTGTCATCAGGAGAGCATAAATGAAGAGAACAATGAGATACCATTATACATCTATTAGAATGGCCAAAATACAATACACTGACATCAAATGCTGGTGAGAAAATCTCATTCACTACTGATGGGAATCCAAGATGGTAAAGATTGGAACCATCTGTACCTTGGAAGACAATTTGGTGGTTTCTTACAAAACTAAACATAATCTTACCATGTAATCCAACAACTGTGTTTCTTAGTACTTACCCAAAGGAAATGAAGACTTATGTCCACACCAAACCCTGCACATAGATGTTTATAGCAGCTTTATTTGTAATTGCCAAAAAGTGGAAGCAACCAAGATATCCTTCAGTAGGTGACTGGATAAACACACCATGGCACATCTAGGCAATAGAGTATTATTCAGTGCAAAAGAAATGAGCTATTAAATCATGAAAAGAAATGGAGGAACCTTAAATAAATATTACTACGTGAAAGAAGGCAGTGGAAAGCTACATACTGTGTGATTCCAACTATGACATTCTGGAAAAGGCAAAACTATGGAGACATTAAAAAGATCAGTGGTTGCCAGGAGCTGGGGGAACCAGGGCAGCACAGAAAATTTTTAGGATGGTGAACATACTCTGTATGATACTACAATGGTAGATACATATCACTATACATTTGTCCAAATCCACAGAATGTATAACACAAGAGGGAACCCTATGTAAACTATGGACTTTAGGTGATAATGATGCATCAACACAGTTTAGTCTTTGTAACAAATGTATCATCTGGTGGGAGATATTGATAATGGGGGATGCTATGTATCTGTGGGGCCAAGGGGTGTATGAGAAATCTCTGTACCTTCCCCTCAATTTTGCTGTGAACCTAAAACTCTTTTACAAAATAAAGTCTATTTTAAAAAAGGAGATAAAACTTCCAATTTAAGGAATCTTATACTTTTCTAGGACTTTAGAAAATATCTTAACATTGAAGATATGAATGCTAATAAGCTTGTGTGAAAAAGAAATTTTGATGTCTAATGAAGCGAAGATGATGTGTTTTCTAAATTTTCTAAATTTAAAGACAATGCACAACATTTTTTTCTCCCATAAATGTGCATTCTTTCAAAAAAATCAAGGTTAAAGGTATTTTGTGCTAAAAATATAGGTCAGTGAAGAGATCAAAGCCTAAGTGGTATTTGCTAGAGGATTTCTGAGGTTCATAATCCTCAGGGACGACTCTGAGTTCAAGAGACAAGAGCACAGCAAACGCACTTGGTGCTGGCTCCAGAGGGCGTGAGTGACCTAAGGCCAGACAGAACTCTTGAGAGACAGCAAGCTGATATTTAACTTTAAGGTTAGGTAAAATGAGTTCAAAATGGTCTATGGTCATTTAAAAGAGAAATCAGATTGAATTATGAACCTCATTTTACAATGCAGACACATGCTGAGGGTGCTCTTCCCCTTTCTCCATGAGACAGGAGGGGAGGAAGGGAGAAGATGGCAAAGGGGGACCACTGAAAACCTCGTGTGCCACACAACAGGCTTAGGTTCTTCACACTGTTTGATCCTAACACAACACTGCAATTTAGATATTCGATTCTTTTCTGGTCAGAGAAGGTAGGCTTCAGTGTGGTTATGCAACACCCTTAAGGCTGCAAGGTGAGTGAAGACATGAAGATGACTCCGGATGGAATTTCTCTACATCAAGGTCCTTTG
Organism: Manis pentadactyla; assembly: GCF_030020395.1. Lineage (NCBI taxonomy): Eukaryota > Metazoa > Chordata > Mammalia > Pholidota > Manidae > Manis > Manis pentadactyla. The sequence continues at coordinate 79,440,622 of NC_080021.1, read as the reverse complement.
CCAAAGGGATGGAGTCTGGATGGAACCCTGGGCTCTGGTCCAGCTCCCTCACTGGTGGAGTCTCCTTTATCAACTCACTCTAACCTTTGTTAACCACCACGGTAGCTGAGTAGGACCTGGATTAGAGAGAGACACTGCTTTTGTTCTGCTTCTAAAGTCTGTCCTACAATGATTCCTCCACCATAGTCTTGTTTGTGTGTAGATCCTGAAATTTGTAAGCTTAGGCACTTCACTGATTGGATTCTTCCCTTTATGGTCTCGAAATTCTGTACTTGCTACCACTATTTCATCTTGTCCAATCTGCATTCTCACTTCTCTCCTAAACTCTGCACTCAAATGTTCTGGTGTGTTCAGTAATGTCGTAATTGCCAGATCTAACTGATGAGGTTCAATTCTCTTCTTGACCACTCTCTCACGGCATTTATTTTGCAACAGCTGCCTTGCTACCATATCACTCTGCTCTTTGATCTTTCCCCTTCTCTTGATTTCCTTCTGCTCACAGGCTCCTCTTCTATTCTGCACCCTTAAAAGGCAATGTTCCACCAGGATTCTGTTCTTGGCCTTTTTCTCCTCCACTGATCCCTATCACCGTACCCATGGCAGCCTTTGCACTTACTCATCCACATGTTGCTCACTCTGACTGGGCTGGAAGCCCTGCAAGGGTAAACGGTCTTAGGCATCTTCATTTTTCCAGGATCCAAACCAGTGCCTGCTGACTGAGTGAATGAAGGTTTCCTTCAGGCCCTAAGTAAGACATTGCAGCCTATTGTGGAAAGATGTGAGGCTGGACCTGAAGAACAAAGAGTGATTTTCAGAACCCCCAAGCTTCAGAATTCTGTCCTGTTTGCTGGAATTTGCAGTCTTAGCACCCACATGCCTCATGATCTGACTTCCTTCTCAGGGCCCACAGACCTCCCAACCATTTCTACATCCAGACTCATTTCCCTCATTCTTTAAGGTCCCATAGTCCCTCTTTCACAAAATGCCCTGGCATCCTTGAATTTGAAATACATATCTCCTTGTGTGTTCATAAAAACATTTCAGAAATGAAATTTACTTCAAGTGGTGTTTGTAGTGGCTTCACTATGTTGATTTTTTAAACCTGTGATTTTAAAAATCCGTGCATCTATTTATTCAGTCATTTATCCCAAAAGCCTATGTTAAAAATATTTGTTTCCTATTTTTGTCATAGGAGATGCATTTTAAGGTTTTCAAATTTGAATTTTCACTCAGTGTTACAGCTATCAAAAATCTGGAAGTACTTCATCAAAACTCCTATGTTGGCTAAAACCCCACAGTTGGAGAACTTCATGCCCTATAGAATTGTCCAAATTGATAATATTATGTACATTTGAAAAGTTTTGGAGCTTTGAAGTCTTGTTAAGTCTCCTGGCCTCTCAAGCTTTTTCTACAGCTGAGTGGAAAGCTGTGGAAATTTAGGATCACAATGAAAGTGCTGACAAAACCTCAGGCAGGCAGCACTCAGCAAGCCCATCCTTCTGCAATCAGCGCTTCATTGTCAGCTTTGAGGAGAGAATCTCCATGAGGTTTTAGACTAAGGGACGTTTTCCATACCAATTGAATCACTTGCTCTTCTCACCGCCTGCTTGCATCTGGCTCTGACAGTACGCGGGTTACTGGATCTCTCTCCACTGCATACATATACACTGCTATGCATGAGCAGTACATTTTCTTAAAAAGCCTTTCTTGAATCATTCAACAGGAAATGATACCAGTTTTTATTCCTGCTGAGTCATCAAGAAGATATTAGCTTACATGTCTAAGGGCTGCTCTAAGGCTCAGTCTAACTCCAACCTGCCTGGTGAGTGCAAAATACAGTCCTAGGTCAAAATGTGCACTTTATGATGGCAAATGTTTGCTCATAGTGAGCAGGCTGCAAAGTGAAAACTATTTAAGTGGTTGTGGGAGCTTCCCTCATCCACCCACCCAATCAGACCTGGGCCAGAAAATCCTGATCATGTACTTGCTACCACTGTCTGTGGCTTCCTAGAAAAAAAAGCTATTTGGGAAAATACCTGAGTAAGCCACTTCTGAATTTTGTATTAGGTTGACCTCAATTTGCCCTTGCTTGGTAGCATTTTGAGTATTATTCACACTACTTATTTTTAGTATTTAGAAATAATCATTACAGAATGTTAATATTCAGTGAAAGTAAACACCTGCTCTGAGCTTGGGCTAAAGTCAGGTAAGTGGAAAATAAACATGGGCTTCCGTGCCCTTGAAGGTATGAAGTCTGAAACACTCCTGATATCTGGGGAGGTTGGCAAATTAGAAAAGGCCTTGAGAAAGTCAAGGGACAGTGAGTGAATAGAGACAGAAGCACTGTAGACTCGCCCACTATTCAAGTAGAAGCCTCTGCTCCCAACAGGGTGTGCCAACCACTGTGCACTTGTCTATCAGATCTCCTCTCCACAGCCATGCATGTGCAGTTATTTACATTCTCTGTCACCCCCTCTAACCCACAGAGCCCAGTGTATTGCCCTGTGCCTGAACATACACACAGGCTCACCACATCTCCCAGGGATGGAAAGAAATGGAGAGAGAAGGAATACTGAGTGGAAAAATACCAAGATTTGTGCTTGATTATTGGAGATAATTAAGTAGAACCCAAAAATAGTCAGGCCTTTATTTCATATTATGTTCAAAATGATTCAAATTCAAAACTATTCACAGCTGTGGTGGGGGCTGATAAGCCGCATAGAGTTGATTTCAAGCAGTGGAATCAACGATGAGCAAATGAAGCTTCTCTCTGTTCTTCTAAGTATAACTTGGGGTGGTACCATCATGACTCAGAGGCTATTGAATATGAAATAAGGATCAATAACATCATTACCCCCATGGCACTTATCTTTTACTCTGCCAATACTTTCCAGTAGAGTGGAGCAATGTGGCCAACATGCCATGTCAGTTTTGCAAGTCTCTCCTTACAAATATGATGATGACAACGCTTTAAAAGCTCAACTTCATATATGTATTGATCGAGCAGACTGGCATTGTACTACTTTATTGATTTATGTATCGGTAATCCCAAGCACTGAGCAGTGCAAAAGCACAGGCTGAAAAGTAAGAAATATAGGAAAACAGGTTGTGTTTTGCTTAAACCATATATGTAAGGATTTACCCTGCTACTAGAAAGACCTTTCAGTGTAAGGAATAAATCTGAGTATGTGCTGTAAATGGCACCAAGAATCCCATTGCTTCGAGGAGACTATCATCACCACCATGGCTGAACAGACAGATGTGGACAAAACCACCAGCTTCCCCTTTCTGCTTCAGTTCACATTGCTATCCTTTCCTTATAGAACGATGAAATGTTAGGCACAGTTTGTGATGCAGCTCAAAGGCCACTCTTCTCATGAAAACTTTCCTGATCCTCCCAATATCCCCTGACCCTCCTCTTTTGAACATGGACAGCATGGCATTCTACTTCCTTGGTGCCATTTTCCAGAGATCATCCTGTGTCACCAAAGGGTCTTAACATGGCCACCAGTAGGATGCAGCTTATTGAGTTATGATAATTTTCTGGTCTTTCTTTTCCATTAGGTTGAAATCTGCGCAAGCAGAGGCTATGTCACTTGGTTTTGTATCAATCACACCTAACGAAGGGCTTTGTCACACATCAGGCATTCATTTTTCCTTTTATTCAATACATATCGATTGGTTGCCTACTATGTGCTAATGGTGGTGGTTCCATGCTCCTGGGAAGGAATGTGTAATGGCCTTTGAGTTCAAGCACTACACTGGTGTCACCTTGTCTAGGAATTTGTCAGCACCAGCAGGGGAGAATATGCTGTCTTCCTTATACCCTATAGGGCTTCACACTAAATGCTGTGGAATACATTTAATATATTTATAAAGCCAAAGAAATCACAACTGTCCAGTGAAAGCAGCTGCTTTGTAATCTTTTCAGGGTTTAGCTCTTTACAAGTTTTCTTTGGTCAGATTTTTGGCTTGTGCTTTGAGGAATTTGCATTTGCTTTCCTTATAATTTTGTTTCAAATCAAGTATGGATGATGCTCTTCTTAAAATTTTGTTTCATCAGTAGTGAACTGCTGTTGCTCAATGGGCTAGATTTAATAAAGTTTATAAAGGTGGGGACAATGAAGTAACAAGGAAAGAAATTAGGACGCTTTCTGGAATTAAGCCCTGCATATACAAATGGTCACTATTAAGAGCTATTTCTCCAGTTCTCAAGCGATTTGTCCCATTCTCAGTCAGTATTTATTGCCCTCATTGACTCCCTGTGCATTTGGATCAGAAACCTGAGACACTGCAGAATTCTTCTTAAGAAATGTACTATAAAATGGCCAGTGTAACAGTATGTATCGAAAGTCTTCAAACCCTGCTTCCTCTTGAGTCCAGTAATTTCCCTTTCAGATATTCATCTTTGACAGATAATTAAGACTATCTACAAAGATTTGGTTCTTAATGTGTTTATCATAGGGCTATTTATTATAGCAAATATAGATGATAATGTATGATTTCAAAAACAGAATTAATGGAAAAGAAAAAGATAATCCTTACATTGGCAAATGATGCAGTCATTAGAAATGATGTAGAATTATGTATATTTTAATGGGTATGTATGTTCATGAGGTGTCAAAAAAAGGTTACAAAATAGTATCCATATTTTAATTATGTTTTAATGTCATATATACTAAAACAGGAAAGAAGTCTATAAAGATAAGCAGCAAAATAGGATAATTATTTTTCAGTGGCAGGATTTGTATTATTTTTGAGTAGTAGGAGGCCATTTTTATTTTCTTCTTTGTGCATATTTGTGTTTTCTATTTTATCTCCACTATCAGGTGTACTAGAGAGTAAAAACTTAATATTTTAAAAATTCCAAATACATAGAAGTTTTAAAAATATAATATTTGGCAGGGGTAACTCATGTCTTTCATCTATATTAAAAAAAAAGTATGATTTTCCATGGAAACTTAATCATCAGTCTGTACTGCCTAGTCCTGTTGAGAAGCCAATAAAAAATAAAATAGCTCCTAAGTATGCTAATTACATGCTAAATTCTGTAGTCAGATAATATTTCAGGCTAGTTTCTATACTCCTTGCCTTCCAGGAGGGGTGACAGAGAAGAACAATACTAATACATATGAATGAACACAATTTCAAGTGGCTATGGAGAAAATAATGGAGATAGGAAGAGTCTAGCGGTGGGGGAAGGTGACAAGTTTTAGACATGATGTTCTAGTGTGGTCCTGAGTAAGGAGAATGAACCATGTGCAGGTCCAGGATGACAAGGCAAAGCAGCAGCAAACGCAGCATCTCTGATGGGGAAGCAAACCTGGCTAATCCTCAAAACAGCAAAAGGCCAGTGATGCTGGCCTTAGGGAAGCAGGGAAAGGGCAGAGAGGCGTGGACGTCCCAGACCAGGGTGCCTTGTCACACGTTCATTACAAAAAGCTGTACTTGTTTTAACTGCAATGGAGAGTCATCAGGGTTCTAAAGAGGGAAGTAAACTGACAAAAACCAAAGCAAACCCCACTATGGCTGCCGCATGGCAAACAGACAGCATGGAGGCAAGGAAGCCAGACAGCAGTTCATTGGAGAAGTTCAGCCAGGTGGTGGCTGCGATGAGGGAGTGAGGGTAGTGGTGAAGGGCGATCAGATTTGGAATGTATTCTGAAGGCGGAGCAGATAGGACTTCCTAATGGATTGGGTAAGTGGGTGAGGAAAGAGACTTCTTGATCAAGGATACTTTTTACCTTGATCGTTATAAAGAAATGCAAATTAAAATCACATTGAAATATTGCTCATCGCTAGAATTAAGACTATCAATGCCAAATTTCGGAAGTGATTTGCAGCAATCTCCACATGAAAGTACTGCTGTAGGAATGTAAACTGGTACTATCACTTTGGAAAACACTTGACATTATCTGCTACAGTTCAACGTGCCTGTACCTAAGACTCTGCAGTCTCACTTAGTATTAACCCAACAGAAATATGTGCATACATGTATCAAAGACATAAAACCCATTCATAGTAACATTAGTCATAATGCCCCCAAACTGAGAAGTGTTCATCAACAACAGAACCGATAAACAAATGGAAGTTCATTCTTATGACAAATTATAGAACGAGAATGAGTTACAGCTACATGCAATTATACTGCACGAGCATAAAGACCAATGAAAGAATCCAGAAACACACATATGTGTGTAACACACACAATCATATATGATTCCATTGATAGAGAGCTCAAAACCTGCAAAATGCATCTATTCAAAATATTGAGCACACTTGGAAGAGGGAGATGCTGATCTGGAAGGGGTAAGAGTAGGGCTTCTGTGACGTTGCTAATGTTTCCTTGGTGGTTAGTTTCTTGTAAGTGCATACTTTCTGTGTATATGTTACACTTGAGAAATAATGTTTAAATACTATGAAACAAAAACAGAGACAGAATAGGAAGTGAGGAAGAGGAGAGAGTATAGACAGATCTTTCAAGGAGTTTGTGAAGAGCAAGGAAGTTACATGTTAGTAAGTGATGTGGGCTAATATTTTAAATCAAGATGAGGGTTATGACAGTATGCTTGTTTATGTGTGATTGCAATGATCCGGTAGAAGGGAAAACTCAATAATGCAGGACAGGGACAGAGGGGATAGTTCCATGAACAGGAAGCTTGGGCAGGGGACGGGGAATGGAATCCAGTGCAGAAGAGGAGGGGTCGGTAGATAGGGGCCTGGACAGTTTATCCACTGTAGACGGAGGGAAGCCAGGTAGATGGAGGCAGTGCATGTAGAGTGGTAGATTTAGTCATGGAAAAATAAAGCAGTTTTTATTTTATTGCTCCTTTTTCTCACTGAAGAAGTGAGGTTAGCAGTCAGAGTGATGGCGGCAGATCACTGGGAGTGGGGGACACAGGAGAAGGTAGGAAACAGTCAGTTTGGAGCAGTAAAGTGCAATTTCGAGGAGAAACCAGGTTGGGTTGCTAGGCAATACTGAGTGACCACCTGAGATCTGTGGTCATAACGTTTAAGGAGCAGCGGAGCTCGGCAGCTTGGACTTTTTTTACATGGCACAATCTCCGTGACCTTCGTGCCTTTGTCCCATATGACAGTCTTTAAGGCTTTTAGTAGGAATAGCTTTAACAAGCTTGGTTTTCAAGTTTCTCGGCTGAAAGCAGACAAAAGCAACAGAACAGAATGGGGAGTGTGTGCCAATCACCTCTTCCCTGGGAGGCAGGGGCTGGGACTGTGGCTGTTTCCCAGCTTCTGGCCCATTAGGTTCTGCTGAGAGGGGGCACTCGCTGGGGTGGGAAGGTGGGAGGAGAGCACAGGAGACTTTTCCAGCTTCCAGCTCCCATCAGCATCCTATCACCATTGGACCTCCAAGGCTCCTGCCTGCAGCCGGGCTTCTTACGGCTCGCCCAGCAGGCAGGTGGCTAGGACCCATGCCCTCAGCAGAAGGGATACTGGGGGATGCTTTGTTCCCTAGCTGCCTGGCTCGCGTCCCGGGGCAGGCTTAGCAGCTGCTTGGCTGACCCTTTGATCACCCAGCACTCATCAGGCTGGGCCCTTCCCCAGGGATCTGAGCACTTCTTCCTTCTTCCTCTGGCCCTGGAGGTAGGAGCGCCCTCCTTTAATTAGGAATCTCTCACTTTTATGAGCATCTGGTTTTTGTCCTCTCTGCTTTCCAGCAACTGTGGAGTACTTTCCCTGATCTAAATCCTTTCTTTTTGAAAGGGCTAACATGTGATGCTTTCCTGCTTGGGGATGGTGCTGTACTCGACACCTCATTATAAAAAGCAAAACTCAGCAGGTAACAATCAGAGATATGACACCAAAACCCACAGAGTGGTTTGGGGACATTGGAGGTACGTGCATACAGCTCTTGGCAAGCATTGTGCAAAGACGAGCCAGTGGTACACAGAGCAGGCTGCAGAAGAGCAGGGTGGCAGGTGCACGGCCCTCATAATCCACAGCATTCTAGGGCAGCACTCGCCCCCCTAGGGGCCAGACAATGGGAGACAGGAAAGGGGTCCTGACGCTCTGATGCTGTGTGATTACAGGAGCACACTGCCCTGCTCTGGTTCCAAAGTTGTCAGCATAGATCTCATAGAAACAGCTCTCTTCATCCTCTTATTCCGTCAGTAATAAGCTGTATCAATTAAACTAAATGGTTGCAAGAGCAAGGACGTTAAAATAAACAGCTTCAGAAGCCCAAACTGGCTCTTTGCAGCCTTAGTGGGGGAGGGTGAGCTAGTATGCCCTTAGGGCTCCCCCCCAGATGGTGGAACTGCCTGTTCTGGAGTACACCCAGATAAATTAGGTGTTTCTAAATATGTTTTGTCACATTGTTTATAATGTCACATCATAGACTTTTAATAAAAAGTGAACTTTTTTTAGGCCATATTCTTCAGAGCTTCGCACCATCATGCACACAATAGACATTCAGTAAATGTGTTAATTAACTAATGAAAATAGCAACCTCAAAGTAGAGATATCTAAAGGGATGTGGGACGTGGTCCCACTCACAGACTGGAGCTCTCGCCTTTTCCTCCCCTGCAGAAGTACAGAGGTGGGGCCAAGCACAGGCAGGGACAGGGCACTCGGCAGAGGAGGAAGGCGGAGCTCCTGGGGGTGGCTGGGCTTCTTCTCTAACCTGGGCCTCAGACAGGCAGCAGGGTGTGGCTCACCCGCTTCACTGTGAAGTTGAGCAACTGAAATTCAATGATTTGGATCTGGAAAGTCCTATCAGGTCATGACAAGTGAGGTATGTTCACACTTCAAGGTGTCACAGTTACCCACTGGGTACAATCCAATCCCATATCCCATGCGGATTAGCTGGGGACAGAGTTTGCCAGATGCTTGAGGGCAGTACCCTCACTTCTGACTTCCCTGGTAGTCTCAGGATGCAAGACAGGAAAAGAACTAGAGGAAACTCCCTCTAGTCCTCTGTCCTCCCTTCCTTTTAGGAAGTATTCAGGGTAAACTGTCAACAGTCCTGGGCACATGACCTGTGAGAGGGCGTTTGTTAGTAATTCACTTTGCACATCACAGCTCAAGACTGTAAAATGAGAGTTTCCCACAATGACAAGGAAAGGTGGAAATTGGAAGTGAAGAACTAAAGCCATCTGGAAGGAGTAAACATTTGAAATGGTAGATTGGCATCCACTCACATCTGGTGAAGACCTTATTTTTTGTTTTATCTAAGTGGTTTCTTAAATGGCTCCACTGGGTGGGCCGTCGGTGACAGATAACCCCGTGCTGCAGGCAGCCCGGCTGTGGTTTGCACGCACTCATCGTGAAGGTTCAAACCGCGAACCGTGGTGTGCCACAGTCCTTCACAGATTCCCAGGGCTGCTCCTAGGAAAATGGCCCTAAGTAGCACTCTGTTGCTAGCCAAGGCCTGGGGACAACTGTTTGCATGTGAATCAGTATCTTCTCTTCCAACTATGGGAGGCTGGGCCTACACAACAAACAGGGTGTTCAGATAGTCACATTCACAAAACTAAAAGTGACCCTCCTATCCAGCCTGATTATTGTACAAGTTCTCCTGGTCATCCAAAATGCCAGGTAGGCTAACTTCTGTCTCTGGAGGTGGACAACTTTCTGCCTTGGTTTGCACCATTTAGATAGAATCAAAGATCCTAGATAGGTTTGAGATGTCACTTGAAAATAGGATTTATAGGTCTTGGACCACATCTTACATCTTTAGCACCACGAGCTGTGTCCTCTACATGGAGACTAGTAGGGCACCACTGCCCACCTCTGCTTACTGGGCAGAGTGTATATTCCTCCTCCCCTCTCTCCATCCCTCTGTCCTTCTTCTCGGCCTCTCTCTCTCTCTCTCTCTCTCTCTCTCTCTCTCTCTCTCTCTTCTGGTGCGGACATGGGACCGGATTGGAAAACCATAACAAGGTGTGAACTGGAACCTCTCTAAACACAGAGTACTGTACTGAGAGCAGCCTTACCTACCATGTGTACCTTAGTCATGCATGTAGAGGAAGGCCTCCTTGGAAATTTCCTATACTCCAGATATAAATGTCAGCAGTCCTGGGCACATGGTCTGTGGGAAATTCCAGGTCTAAAAAAGAGCAGCAGCTCTGTCTAAGGTGACCGTGTGGACTGAAAAGAACTGGATGTTCATGATTGCGGTTGCACTCTGCCCTGATTCTTGGTCTCAGAACAGGAGTCAAACTGTCCTTTCTGGGACGGTACAAACTGAGGCATGAGAAGCAATGATGTTTTTCTGAAACAGCTCTCCATGGAGGCTGTCAGCCTCCAGTACAACAAGGTACCTCTGACTTAACTATTCAATAAGTAAGGAGAGCTGGGGTGGGATTTTCACAACTTACAGTGTTTTAGGACTACACCTACTTCCATAAGGAGGATACAGTTTTTAAACATCAGTTTTGAAATGTCATATTTCCTGTTTGATTTTCTTATTGGTTTTAAAAGAGTATCCTTCAAAGAGTACTAAATAGTTGAAACTGGGTTAAAAAAAAGCAATTTTCCTTCTATCTGTAAAAAAATAACAATTTTAGACACTCATATATGGAAATGACTTGCAGACTTAGGGCCACTCTCTATCTGCCAAATAAGAATATTTGAAATATTAGAATTCAGATCTGTTTTCAAATCTTTCACAGGTTTCATGCCATTGATTCTTTGCATTCATTGCAGAAAGTTGTGTTTTACATACAAGTCCCAGGAATCTTTTACAATAGAGATGTATGAAAATATATGTTAGCCTAGAGTCTATCACATTTATTTTTCTCTTTCTAGAGGGGAAAAGCTCTGTTCTTGTAATTCACATCAACTTATAAGCTGATTCATTTGTAAGTGGGGCCATCTATCAACAGAGAGTTGAATTTAGAAGTTCTCTCTGAAGATAGGTTTCTCTTCAACATGCAGAAGAATTTAGACAGTGCTTTCTGAGATGGTCTTCAGTTATTGGAAGTAGCTGTTTGTTGTCAGGTATTTCTACTCTTTGGTTTTTTAACAAAACTTTCAGTCCACCTCTCTTGTTAAAAAATGGCAACAATAAGATCAACCTAGTGGGCTATTCCTCATCTCATGCCCAATGACTTGCATTGACCTTAGTGACCTTTGGACTAACCTGTCTTTTGACCACTTTGGGAGTGATACAGAAGGTATTTTCCTCACGGCTTTCTAATTCCAACAGCAAACCTTGCCTTGGTGAAGGATGAGGTCCAGCTCCCAGTCTGCAACAAGCCTGATATAAATGTGAGCTTAGCATAAGCTGGGGGCCCCAGGTGTCTGGGAAGAACCACATCTCTTAAGAGAAATTTTGACTCCTATGTTTAGAATGAATAATCTGATAAAGACTAAGGATTGCCTTTTTCTACTTTCTTTTTTATAAAACTTCACAGAAAACTCTCAAACTGAAAAGTTGATCTCATATTCTTAGACTCTCTCTTGCCTTTCCTCCTCTATTGCCATCATCTTTAGGATAAAAACTTTTTGCGATTTTCTAAATCTTTTAGAAAACTAGTAGAGACACTCAGCGATTAATCTTGAGCCACAAGAAGGTGACTTGCAACATTCTACATTTGGGTTTGGATTTTCCTCTTCTAGAAAGTTCTCAATTGTGCGACAATACTAACTGTACTAGTTGCCAAGTTGTTCTGGTGATGAGGACTAGCTTCTTTGATAGAGATTTAGTTTGATGTTGCCTTTGAGCTTGTATCCTCATTTACAGACCACTTCCCTGTCACATTTCTGGCCCTGCAAGTTTACTGGACACTCACTGATACAAAGATGTTAAGGAGCTTGGAGATCATCTAGTTTAGTTTGTGACCTTTACATTTGAGAAACCAGGGCCCAGAGAGATGGGGTGACTTGGCCAAGGTCTCACAGAAAGACAGTGAGATACCAAAGCCTTGCTGTGCAGCTCATGGTCTTCCCCACCAGACATGGGTGTCCACAGCTAATATATATGCCTCACCTTCACCATACTTTCTTCTTCTGTTTCTGTGCCCAGACACCATTTTCTCTTTCTTCCAATTTGCTTTCTAGTATTTCAGAATCACATCCCATGGATCTTGTTGACACTTTTCTCAAACTTCTTGAACCCGGCTATTCTAGCACGGAGCCAGGGTTGGGCCAGGAGTTCATAAATAATGGGTCATATAAATAAATGGCTGCCAGTACACCTCCATCTCTCTTTTCCTATAGTATGCTTTCCCCCACCCCCTGTCAATTAAAGCACTCAGCCTAAGCTAATGTACTCCCTGCTATAAAAAGTTTTAAGGACACTGTGGCAATTCCCTAGACCAACCAGATCAAGTCTCAAGTTAGAGCATGGCCCAGAACATAACAGGGTATGTGTACATAGAGGAAGTCACAGCAAGGCTCTGCTGAGACTGAAACAAAATGAACACATTATGATGTGTTTAACTGTTTCACAACATCTATTTAGTTATGGGATTGACAAATTACCAGCAAACTCTTTACTTAGAAAATGGTTACCATCATTTTCTAAGTAAAATTTTCTAAGTAAAATGGTAATCCATCATCCATACCCGCATTTACTCATCTACCTATCCATTGGTCCTGTCTAGCTTTTTCCTGCTTCTAGAAAAGATTTGAGCAGCAGGTCCTAAGGAAACATCACAGCAGATTTGTTATAAACAGAATTGTCTTCCTGATGAGATTATGAAACAGGAAAGCAAAACACAGAAATATTAATCTGATGTTTGCTTTCTAAAACTTAGTATATAAACAATATATTATAAAATATTGACAACACTTTTTCCATGTCACCATTTAAAAAAATATTAAGGTAATCCTGATCATTTCCTTTAATCTCTCTCTGTTTCTTAATGTCAAAAGGAAGTAAAGGAAATAGAGATTACCCTAATATTCAAATACATATAATATTTATTAAATATATATATATGATGTTAGAGAGAGCGAGCTATGGCTTTTTTTTCAAATTTTTGGAAATTACTCTGTCACACAAACCAGAAAGCCTCAGTTGACTCTACTCTCATATTGATCAAGTTTAAAATCATAAAGATTTTTTTCCACTCAGAGGGCCAGTGGAGGGCAAAAAAGAATTGTCTTTCTATAAATTAGCCATGACAAGTGACGGCAAAGAAAATATGCATCATTCACACATTCCTGCATCACACAGCAAACGAACCACAGGGAGCACCATGGCCCTGCCAACAAAGGGTATTAGAACAGTTGCTTGGATTGTGACAACAGTAGCCAGCCAATCTTCCCCCAAATTCAGAAACCAAATTGCAAGCCCTTACCTTGGAGGGCCTGTAAGCTATGAGTCTGTACGATAATGCAGAGCTGCAGGACCAGCTGTGGAGCACTTTCCAGAAAGGTGGCTAGCAAATGCAGCATACTCACATCTGCATACTCATACACCATTCTCCAGTAAAACCTCCATCTGTCACTCTCCCCACTCTGGCGACTTCGGATGCCTAAGTATATTGTGTGGAAATATCTAGAAAGAAAACACGGAGAATAAGAGAGATAAGTGATAATTTGTCATTCAAACACCAGGGCTGTTTTTCTTTTCTGCAAGTTGCCATCTGCGAGCACACCCAAAAAAGAATTACCTAGTGGCCTATAATGAAAGTCTGAAAGTTAACCTTTTAAGAGGACCCTTATTATTCAATCTTCACTTTGAGAAGTCACTGTAATTTTAGTTCCCACTAAAGGCTTTCCACTGAATTGCAATGGGAAAAGTGAGGTGAAATGTGTTGGAAACTCAGGTATCGAAGGGATTTGCTACTTTGAAAATCTATGTTGAGACTTTCTTGTCAGTGCCTCTAAGAGCTCAATGGTAATCAGGAGGTGAATTTCTCTAGGGCACGATGCAAATTTGAAGTACTAGAATGTAAGTGCCCGTAACCCTCCTGACGTCTTGTTAAGAACTTATAACTGAAAATTTCAAACCTATATAAAAGAAGGAAAAAAGTAGCACACTAGATCTACCCAGATTAATTATCCATACCCTGCCAATCATTTTTCATTGTACCTCTACTTACTCGCTGACATCAGATTATTTTGAAGCAAATCCTACACATCTTACTATTTCATTGGTAAATATTCTATAAAAATGATTTACAAAATATAAATGTAATAACATTATTACAAATAAGGGTAGTTTCTTGATAGCATTAAATACACGTGTTCATATTTTCCTTATCATGATTATTTTTTCGGGTTGTTTGAAGTACCACCCAAACAAGGCTCACACTTGATGATTATTTGATATGTATCTTAAGTCTCTTTTATGCTTCTAATATTTCCTGCATATTTTTCATTGCCTTGCTTTGGATGACTGTACTCTACTCACAGGGTGTGGCCAACACATCAGCCCTTTGTGTTTTCTTCATTTGGAGAGTTAGTATTAGAAGTCTGATCAGATTCAAGGTGGATCATTTTTAGCAGGTGATGTTAAGCGCTTTCTCGAGGAGGCACTGATGTTCTCTCTATGAACGTCATCATCTGAAGATGATCCTTTCCCAGATCCACTCATTCACTAGCAGGTGCCAAAGGAGGATATTCTGTGTCCACCACCCTTCTTTTTTTATGGGCTAAACTACTTTTCCAGTCTTGTGTCAATGTCTTTACAGTATGTTTTACTGTCTGGAGCTTATTCTCTAGCAGATCCCGTAAGAAAGGTACACAGGGATAATGTTCTCCGAGTTCTTGCATATTTATCACAGTATGTGCCTATCACTCTTCTCTTGGGTGGGGAAATGATACCTTTTTCTATGCAGACCATGACACCTAACAGTTTTAACTGGACACCAGTGCTCTTTTTTGGAATCTGTGGAAGAACTGCACCTACCCAAGGCTATGACTCACAAATACCAAGACAGAAAGATACCAACCAAGTGCCAAAACAGAAGAGCTGGGTGACCTTTTCACTGGAGAGTCAGGTCAGATAATAAAACCCATGCAAAAGTCAAGATCTGCAGTTTGAGCATATTAAGTGTTATTTCATTGTTTAGTAGCATTAAGTGTTGCTATGGAAGTCTGATAAAAACCTGATATTCTTTCTCTTATAAGCTACTTGATCTTTTTGCTTACATGTCCAAGAAATACTCTGTTTCTTTTTAAAGACCTATAGTTTTATTAGAATGTATGTTGACATAGGCTGTTCTGCATCAGGTTCCTCAGGAATGTGGCTTATATCTTCATTATGTTGTTTCCAGTTTCAATACGTAGTTTCAAGTCTTCTTTAATGACACTATTTACTATGCCTTTTTAATCCACCACTTTGGTTTTCTTCAAGTACTCCTATGGATTAATGTAACATCTTCTTTATCTATCAGCTTCTCTGAGTCCGTTCAATCTCAAATTGCTCTTTGATTCAATTTTTTTCCTCCTTCTCATCTTCTATTTATCTTCTAACTATGGTGTTTGAATTGTGACTTAGGGGGTACATAAGTCTCCTATCCCTCCCTTGCTCCTTATATTTGATAATGGACTACGTTCTGGAACTTTTATTTCCTCAATATATGTATTTTCCCCCTCTTGTCTTAAGTTTGATTCTCTGCATTTCTGGTTTGGTTCTGGAACCTACTACAGTATGGCCTTGGCTTAACATCTTGCCATCTCTAAAGGGGGCAGATAATAGTATCAATTGTATATGTTGTTCTGCAAATTAAATGACATAAAATTGAAGGACATAGCACAGAGCCTGGAAATAGGTGCTGGGTAATGTTCATTCTTAGTATTGATCAGCTGTGAACTCTCTAATGGGTTCTTCCCATTGCTTCTAGGCATGATGAATCTAATCTCTCCCATCTTAAAACCTCAATGACAACGCATTGCTTTTAGAAGATAAAATGGTGAACTCAAACAATGCAAATATCGATATTTAAGGGTTTTAGTTTACCCTTTCCAACCTAACTTTTGGCCTCTAAGGCCCCAGTCCCCATCGCATCCGATCCTCTATGTCCTGCCATATAAACCCCTTGATGCTTCCTGGCTATGCATGCACACCTGAGTACTTCCACTTCTGTGGTTCTCTTTCCTGGAAAGCCTCTCCATGTCCTTAAACACACTGGAATCTCTACTATTTTATGACTCAAGTGTCCCCTCTCTTCCTACCCAGCTAGAACTGGCCATTTCATTGTTTGTGCCCAAACTATCTTTATTCCGACCTTGACCAGGGTGGAAATAACATAATTCTTATATTTATTCATTTGTGAGTTCATCTTGCATCCCGGAATATAAGCTCTTGGAGAGAAAAGAATGTCATTTGTCTTTGTATTTCTAAGACTAGTTCAGTTTCTGATGATTAATTAATTCATGTCATTTTATTCATTCAATAGG
The DNA here is from genome assembly GCF_030020395.1 of Manis pentadactyla. Taxonomy (NCBI): domain Eukaryota; kingdom Metazoa; phylum Chordata; class Mammalia; order Pholidota; family Manidae; genus Manis; species Manis pentadactyla. The sequence goes on along the minus strand of NC_080021.1, from coordinate 79,424,308 downwards.
ATGTCCTGAGCACATGCAATCTTTGCATTTTGCATTTTTTTTCCCTCAGGGAGATGAAGTTATTAGAGAGTATTGAGCAGAAAAGTGAGGAACTGACTTGATTGTAACAAAATTGGTTACATGTGGAAAAGAAAGGGCAGTAGGGCAAGGGGTGAAACAAGGATATTGGCTAAAAGACTGTTGTAATAACCCAGGTGAATGACATATAGTATAGATGAGGCTGCCGGTGGCACTGGTGTTGACAAGGCACCAACGTTGGATGTATTGTGAAGAGAGCTCCAGCAGCCTTTGCATGCTAAGTGAATGGATTAATGAATTAATGCTCAACTTCCTTGCAATTATCACAGAAATTTTAAATCCAGGACCCCTATGGCACTAACAAAGACAGCAAAGCTTCCTCTCAGAGTTATTTTATTTCTACTTTTCACCTGGGGAGGAGATTATGCAGATTCTCAGCTCTTCTGCCACAGGCTAAAAAGTGACAAAATGTGTCTCTCAGGCCTGTGGCCCACAGGGACTTGAACTCTTCTGGTGCAAGGAAGCACTTGGTTTTGTGGCCACCAGGGGCTCCCAGTTAACCTGATACTGGTGATAGGTTCATCACAAGTATTTGGCCTCATGGGGTTTTATATAATAAGACACAAAATCAAGCCTTCCAATAATGAACATAGAGAGTTCAGACACCTATACCAAGGATGGTAAGACAAGCTATTTCCAAGTTCTGAATGGGAGTTGTGTTTTTTTTTTAATTGTGGTAGAATACACATAATATAAATTTACCATCTTAAATATTTAAGTGTTCAGTTCAGTGGCATTAAGCACATGGACACCGATGTGATTCTATCACCACCGCCCTTCTCCAGAACTCTTTATTGTGCAAAAGGGCAACCATGAAACAGCTCTCCCCTCCCCTCTCTCCCCAGCCTGTGGCAACCATCCTTTTATTTTCTTCCGTCTTTATGAATCTGACTACTATGGTAGGTATATCATATGAGTGGAATCATACAGTATTTGTCTTTTTGTGATCCTTCTTAAAAATTTAACATAATGTCCTCAAGTTTTATCCATGTTATAACAGGTGTCAGAATTTCATTGCAGTTGGGGAGTCCTAAAATGCTTGAATCTTTGTTTAGGAGGAAACTGCCCATCCAGATCCACCTATGGTGCAGGGACACAATACAAGTGCTCTCAGAGCAAAGCATGGAAGGGATGGAATTAATCCGTAGATTCTATATAATGCAGTAAATCCTTGATGAGTCCAGCTCACAAAAAAGTCAAAAAAGTGAAATGGGATACTATTCACCAATAAAGCTCCATCAACTAGCCTGCAAGTGCTGCCATTAGGGAACAGGGGGCAGGGTCAGCATGGGTAGAGTGCCAGGTGTCCCAGTCATATTTTTGCTCTTTTAAAATAATAAGTAGCAAACATACACAAACAGTTCCCTAAAAATTAGCTAAAAAGATATAGAGCATAGCATTATTTATAATATAAAAAATGGTTAAACTCCAAATGTCCAACAATAGGGTAATAAAACAAAATTACATTACATTCATTGTATGTTTTTAAGGCAAAAGGCAGGTTAAAACAGCATGTGCAAAGCATTCCATTAATAATTTTTAATGTGTGTGTTTGGGCACCCAGAATAAAGATTAGAAACTTAACAACAACATAATATTAACATGGTAATCTCTGAGTGGGTACCGAGCATTGATTTATTAGTCTTGAAATTCATAAATGATGATGTGATAAGCTTTCAGATAACTAAAATTTAAGTTCTGAAAGAGCTTTACTATTTTGTATATATTGTATATATTGTAAAATTGCTCTCTAGAAAGACTGTAACAATGGCAGCATATGAGTGTTGTTATTTTCTTAAACCCTTATGTGCTATCATTAAAACAGACTTCTTGTTAATTTTATGAAAAATAACATAGGTTTCAATCAATGACTTCCTTATTACTATTGAGGTTTAACATTGTGTCTACTGTCCACTCATTTTCAACTTTTATATGTTAATTTTTTAAGGCCCTGATTCTCAAATTTGGCTCTATCTATGGACCACACTAATTAAATCCCTGACAAATTCCCATCTTATAACTTACACTATAATATTACAGACTAGAGTTATGAAGGGCTGTATGTAACTGGGAAGATTTAGGAAGAAGTGGTCCTGGGTTCCGTGGCTGAAAAAAAAAGCTAGGCCAGGACCCCAGATATTTAGATGCCAAGTCTCATGATCTTTTATTAACATACATCCAGATCTAATTATTCCGATATTCACCACACACACAAACAAAAACCCAGACACAATTTGGTGTATTTATTCTGTTTTCTACATTTGTTTGTTTAGGTTAAAAATTTTTTATTCTGGGGATAGAACAGACTACAATCTTGGCTCTGCCAGTTTTAGGACTCTGAGAAATTATATTTCCTAAGCCTTAAGTTTCCCTTCTGTTAAAAAAAAAGATGATGGAATAATTAAAAGTGAGATTCAGTGATGTAAATCAATTACCTAGCAAGCAGTCAATAAATGTTAAATGTCATTAGCAATAAGCTGTTTTAGTTTTTTCAGAAGTAAAATGGGAGGTCGCGTCATGAGACTCAAGGATATGAGTCACCTTATCTCAGAGGACTCTAATTCTGTGGAACATTATCATCTATCTACTATCTATATCTGTACTATCACCTATCTTTATCTATCTATAGCAATCTGTCATCTATCTATTCCATTGTCCAACCATCCATCCATCTCTGTTAGTCTTTCCAAAAAGAAACCAAAATAAAACAATAAAATTACCCCATTCACTGAAGAAAATTTCCTTATAAATAATCACCACTGTGATAATATTAAGTGTTACATGTTAATATTCCCAATATGGAAAAGTATGAGAATGAACAGCAGCTTGACAACCCTAAAGCCAGTGTTGTTTCTTCCAGGGTGTGAAGGGCGCTGCCTCTGAAAGGCCAGTACATTTCATCTTGACACACCTGTGTTTGTTCTCTAACAATGAAAAAGAAGCTAAATCATCTTAGGGAGAGACAAAGACAGGAGGGCATGGATACCACAAAGAATGCCAAGCAGCGAGTCTCTGATCTAATTAACACTCTGCTTTCCTGTTCCTGGAGGCACACGACGTGCTCATGGCTATGGATGAGTTCTCAGACTCTGGACCTGGAGTATGGCCAGCCCTAAGAGGGACAATGTTTCTGAAACACTTCCTCCCTATCCTTTGCTTCTGGTTCATTCCCTAGGGTCATTATAGAAAAAATTCAATCCATCTTTTCTATACAACCTTTGAAATATTGGAAGACAACTGGGAGTCCCTGGAGAATTCCCTTTTCATCTCCTCCCTGATGAAAGTTCTAGCATCCACAACCATTCCTCCCCTGACACCCAAGCCCCCTGACCATGCTGGACACTCTGATCATGCTTCATTTGCTCCTTCACAGCACTTGGAAATCTAATCACTTGTAAAAATAATATGGATTTATGTTATATTTTCCCTCACTGTGAAGCCAACTCTGCTACCATTGTCTGGGTCAAGGGTATTACGGGCAGCATTTCCGTGCTGCTTTGCCACAGTGCTGACTTATTTATGTAAACTAGGTTTGTATATTGTCCCTTTGTGTTCTATTTCATTCTTCATTCAATAAACAGCATTTGAAAATTTGATTCTGGAACAGAAATAGAAAGTGGTTTTGCTTCCCCTCTGATGTATTAGGGGACAGGGCATCGGCAGTGGGGAAGGTAGGGACGTTTGTTACCAGAGTTGCTGCACATTTCATGCCTCACATCACTGAATATTAGGGTTGTCTTCTCACTTGCAGAAGGTTGACCAGAAAGTTGAGGTCCTTAGAATAATTTTATCTATTTAAAAATTCAAAAGTTACCCAATACATGTATGTGTATATATACATACATACCTCTTATACATGTAACATCCATGTGCAAACGATTTCAGAATTTTTGAAATTCAGAACATGCAAAAAAAAAAAAACCTCAAGAACTTCAGGCCAAGGGAACTACATATGCAAAGGCACAACCAAGGGAAAAGTGTCCTGTATTCTGATAATAAGTGCCTTTGCATACGTAGCTCCTTTGGCCTGAAATCTATTTTGCACATTCATGTTACCTTTTTTTAGAATGCCCTTCCTTCTTTTCTTCACTAAGGAAATTTATATTTGTGGTTTAAAACTCTGCCAGTATATCTCACCACAGCAGACCTTCACTGATGGCCCCCAACCAGGAATCACTCCCTGCATCAGCCTGATGCATACCCCCAGTATTGTACGTCTTTCCCTGAGTTGGCATTACTTACTTATATACTGGCTTCCACCCAGACTTTCCAAGGCTGGAATATGCCTGTTGATCACTGAAGCTATACCACTTGACACTATGTTTTTGTTCCAGGGATTCATCAAATGTGTGTTGAATTAAGGGAAAAAAATATCAAATTATATTTCTTTATAATCAGTTATTTTCATGAGATTAGCAAGTAGCCTATATGAGATCAATTTTTGCTTTCAGTGGGAAGCACACCATGGTTTATGATATTTAACTAACTCTAGCACAGTTATGAACATAACTTAGTCCATCACTCTGTCATGAGGAAATGTCAGCTTGGGCTTTTCTCAAGTTTATGCTGCGGAAAATGGTGAGTTGAAGAGGTTATACAATCACATTGGGTTTTTTTTCCATCTTGTCATTATGTAAAGAGTTTACCACATTTTGGTCATATTATTTTTTAACTTTATCTTCATCTGCTGCCAGAAGGAAAGGTTGAAGTAGGAAAGAATCAATGAGGGTGAACATAAGCCTATACTATGTATCACACATGCTCCCGTTTATTCCTCACAACGCCGTGAGAAAAATTTGCCCCAAGTGAGTGGGAGAATGGAGACATAAATTTGTATCTCAATGTCACATTCTTTTCCCTCTGCCATTGCTACCACCTATGTAGGCCACTTGACACCTGCCTTCTGGTTGTAAAGCAAGTCCTGAGAGAAGTCTTCAGTTCTTCAGCTTTTGTTCAACATGGGACCACTGTTCAACCCACATTGTGCTTCCACAGCATGTATGGCAAGAGGTTTGGTTTCAGGGAGGGCTGATATCAAAATGATTTTTTTCTCAGGACAGGTATTTCTGTCTGTGTTGACAAAGAGCCTCAAACAGCTGTCCCCTAACTGGTAATATGGCCTGTTCTTGAGACAAGCCATCAGTGCAGAGAGCAAAGGAAGACTGGCAATATTTGTCATTCAATTCTAACAAATGGGGGAAAATGTTGTATTGTTCAAAGAAGCTACACTGGCCTTCCATTATGTTGTTTTTTTTTTTTGAGAGGGCATCTCTCATATTTATTGATCAAATGGTTGTTAACAACAATAAAATTCTGTTTAGGGGACTCAATGCACAATCATTAATCAACCCCAAGCCTAATTCTCAACAGTCTCCAATCTTCTGAAGCATAATGAACAAGTTCTTACATGGTGAACAAGTTCTTAGATAGTGAATAAGTTCTTACATGGTGAATAGTGCAAGGGCAGTCATATCACAGAAACTTTCAGTTTTGATCACGCATCATGAACTATAAACAATCAAGTCAGATATAATTATTCGTTTGATTTTTATACTTGATTTATATGTGAATCCCACATTTCTCCCTTATTATTATTATTATTATTATTATTATTATTATTATTTTAATAAAATGCTGAAGTGGTAGGTAGATGCAAGATAAAGGTAGAAAACATAATTTAGTGCTGTAAGAAGGCAAATGTAGATGATCAGGTCTGTGCCTATAGACTAAGTATTAATCCAAGCTAGACAAAGGCAACAAAACATCCACGGATGCAGAAGATTTCTCTCAAACCATTATGTTTTTGACTAGTAATTTTCATAGAGGACTGAGAAATAAATATAGAAGGATGGACCCATGAGTTCCTTTTATACAGAAGTTTAGAATAACATGAAGAAGAGCTTGCATTCCAGTAAAAATAATTGTATTCCTGGGACAGAAGCAAAATTGTCAAGTTTACTCTTCCATTGAAGTATTTTTGTTTGTTTTTTTTAATAGTACCTGGCCAAGAACCTTGAAGTTACTTCCTATGTAAAGCATCTTTAGGCTTTGATTAGGTTTCAAAAAGGAAAGGGTTTTAAGAGTGAGTATCTTCTGTAAAGAATTACAATCCATTTGGCGAGAACTGACAATGTGCTAGACATGAGGCTTTAGGTCTGGAACTGAATCCCAGGAGATGGGTCCCTGACTAGGGATGGCAGTGTAAGATCACTCAGAATCATCACAGGGACAGAAGAAACTTGAGAGGTGCTGAATTCCACCTGTTGGTCATAGATAGATACAGTGGTAACATTAGCCTCTGCTTTCTACCATCCCCATACAGACCCTCATCATGACTGCCTTTGCACATTCACTCAGCAGATCTGATAAATGCATCTACCGTGCTCTGTCAAATACACCAGGGGAAGTCAGGAACCCAGATGCTTGTCAGATATGCATGGTTGGTGCTCTAGGCACTGAGATGCAGCAGCTTGGTCCATATGACACCCCATTTCAGCTTCTGGATGGTTCTTGGAAGTGATCAAATGGGTAAACAGAGTCAGGAAGTTCATGTTTGTGAGCTACCTCCTAGTCTAATCCCCATCCTTCACACTGCATTAGAACTACAAGTCCACTCTGACCCTGGAAGAGAGCACGGCTGTCCCTGAGAAATGGCCCTTTCTATAGATGGAGGCAAAGGCCACACAATCTTGTCCCCTTGCCATCTGTGCTGTTCTCATCTCACTGGAGAGGATGTCCTCACTCTGCTTCTTACAGCCACTTAGCTTCTGAGTCAAGTGAGGATGACTTGCCTCCCTCACCAGGCGCTGCGAGGGCTCAGGGAGAGGCTGTGCCTTACACACGTGCCTGGCTCATGACAGCAGCACTGCTGTTCACCAGGGTTGCTGATGTTCTGGGTTCCTCTATATGCTCATCTTTTTTACCCTAATAATTTAAGATAGTTTGATGTCTCCAGTTTTCCCCATTTTCTTTAGGCATTTTTCTAGGGAGTGTTTCCATCATGTTGGATCTGGCCTTCCCTTGATCTTCCAGAGGCAGATGAAGATTGCCTAGAAACAAGACACTTTCTAGAGCATCTCTTGAGTGTCAAAGGAATCCAGGTTGGGGTTTTAGTGGGAAGTCCTGGGGACTCACTAAGGTTTTTCTCCTTAGGATTCTGCTTTCTGTCTTGATGAAAGAAACAGTATCTCTGAAGAGGGCATAGATGACCAAGGCAGTTCATAGTAATGGAAAACTTCAGTGCTTCTTAGAGACTCATACAGACGGCTGGGAGGACTCATAGAAAGCCATATCTACTGTTAAAAATTTAGCACATTTACCAAAGAGTATCATTTAAAATGGGAAAAAGGTTTCAAAGCTTTGCCATTGAGGATTAAATATGCCCTGAGTGAAGAGAGCAGTGCCTTAAATACACAGTTCTCATTAATGTTAATGGGAGATGTCCCCAATACAGGCTCCCTTCGAAATGTCAGTGTGTCCTGCCTCCTCCTCCAAGGCAAACACACCGAGAAGGCATTGGCTGGCCCCACTGTGCGGCTGATTCGCTTTCTAATTGAGTCATTCTTACTATTTACTGCCTTGGAAAGCATACTAATGGAAGATACAGTTTTCTTGCATCACAAAGGTCACCAGGAATTCTGCACTTTATCAACATAATCTCAATCTAAAAATATTATTGAAGATGCGTACACAAACTCATCTACATAACTCCCTACCACGCTGCGCACACAGACCCCCAGGCAAAAACCCCTCTTCCCATACACACAGACACAAAATCAAGTTCAACGATTTCCTGAAGATTTAAATTGCATTTAAATTCCCACTTCCTTTTCATTCATACTTTCCAAGTGCAAAGAGCAGCCTGGACTAAGTCACAGCATTGCCTCCCTCGTTGCCAACTTCAGTCTAGACGTAATATGGTGAAAGCAAGAAACTTGGAAGGAAAACTCCAAATATTTGACATGTCAGGCATTATACAGCTGGTATGTGTTTAACCCAAAATTTAACATGAATGAGATTATCCTTCCATTATTTGTGAGGAAATGAGATGTGTACAACTCATGTTTCAGATAGCCTGTATTTATAATAAATACCTCAATTTTAAACAATATTTGATCAAATGTTAACTACTGATGTCTAAATAATTGAATTTGAAATCATTAATAGCTCTGAGGATGTGCATATATATTCTAATATCTTATATTCTTTTATAGTACATTAAAGACTTCAGCTATTAACAGCTATTATTTTTACTATCTGAAAAATACAGAGTAAAAATCTATGCAGAAGAGCTTTAAAGAAACAACATTAATAACCAGTGATTCCAGCAAGTGGTATTTCCTTCTGTTGCCTGGCTACAAACAAAGCTTTACACTCTCTATATGTATTATATTTATGGTATATATATGTACACAGCCACACATGTATAAATCTGCTCAACAGTGGGCACTAGTAAGTAACATCTGAATGGTTTGTCACCTTAAGAAGTTCCTTACTGGATATATTAAGCAACAACAAACACTACAGCTTGTTTACACCCCAGAACATCAGGTTTCCACCATCTCCATTTATGCTGAATAACAGTAAAATGACTAAAAATTCTGGCCATATTTTCATGCTGTGGGAAATTTTCTTAATGTCAATTGGTTTAAAATAAGATCTATTTCTTAGTCATCATTCAAAGGGGAGAAAATGTGTGTTCAAGGGGGAAGACGGAATTGGATGACCTTACATCTGACACAACCTTAGGGGTCACAGCTGTAAGAGGACGGTCTGAGCTGCTGTCACCCTGAGAGGATGGCAGTGAGCTGTACCCACACCACGGAGCCGCCTCCTCATGCCACCCCACTCAACACTGTGACAGTGCCCTGAGGATGCCATCTCTGTCCAGAAGCGCATGGGGGCAGCCAAACCAGTGGGCGTGTTTGCAGGGCACCTTGCAAGTTCATGTTATGGATACTTGGCAATATGAAAAGAGAGGCAGGAGCATATACCCAGGATTTCCCAAGAGATCCTTGAATGGAACAAAAACCTGAACGCTTTTTCCTCATTTATGGTATGTTTATTTTTTTCCCTGAAGGGTAACGCTGTCTCTCAAACTAACATGGGTTTGGTTTTTTCTGCATGTATTTGACTGGTGAACTCTATTTCTGTTGCCTCTATCTCCTGCTTGCATAATTAGAATTAGTTTGGGTCCTCACTAAAGAATAGAACTTTGCTTGTCATGGTATATAGCAATCTTATATAATATAAGCTTATACAAGGTAAAATCATATGGAGTTATAACTTCTATTTGATAAAAGTCCTTTTTTATTTATTTTATTTTTATTCTTTTGTGAAAATAAAATTTATCTATGGGACATGGTTATTTTTGTTTGTTTGATTTTCATGCATACCTCTTATAAAGATAGTTATTATATAAATAGGCAATCTTCATATATTTCCCCAAATCTGGAGTAGGATATATTAGAGTTATTTTTCCACCAAATCATTTCCCTGTAATAGGCAGTGTGTCCAAGGCCTCCTGAGAAACTTGGTAAGTCCAGCTGAAACAGGTGAGCGAGTTACTGAACTTAAAGATTCTTTATTCACTCATAACACCTCACAGCAACTGTTAGTTAGCTCTCAGCGAGAACAAAAGAAGCCTTTCTTCCCTAGTTATTCTTTGCTTTAGAGTCCTAATATGCTAGTATTTTAATAGTAAAATGTGTGATAAAATGGAGAAAAGTGGTATGGAGAAAATACAGCAGTCTACTATCTGACATAATATTCATATGGTATAACTTAAATTCAAGTCTTCAAATGATTAAGAAATGACTGGCGGAAATTATTAACCATATTTTTTTTCAAAAACCAGGTTAACAGAATATTTGTTCTTATATTTGTTATATTTGTTCTTATAAGAAATAGTGATTCTGACAGAATCAGAACCTTCCTACTAAGCCCTTTTTTAATGGATTTTATGGACAACAAGCAAAATTCTGAGTGTGTGTGCATGTATATTTGTGTAACATTTTATTCTTAAAAGACAAGATATTGCCTTGCAACCTTTAAATTCTTGACTTCAGCAGACTTATGGACATTTATAGTTTTCAGAGTTACCTGAAAATCCATAGGTCTGGGACATTTGACCTGTCACATCCCTTGGGTGGCCAAGTGTGGGAGGGAGAATGAGGTGGCCAAAGGTGTCAGACCATGGACACCTTCTGAGAGCCCGGAGGGGGCTGAGTTCCTGGGTGGCTTTGGGGTCCTTTTTGAAGTATCCACTAGCAGATGTACATTACAAGGTCTATTTCATCAGCATCACTGAATCCTTAAAGTTGTTTTGGGTCCAAATGCAATCATTTTGCATTCTCTTTAAGACAAACTTTATTACTGTTCATATTATTGTCAGTATAATTTTACTTATTCATTCATCCAGAATCTTGGAAGAATTAGGCCATGTAAAATAGTGTTGTGGAAGGATGAGGGAACTAAAAACCACAGGTCTCAACACCTCATAGCAACTGGTAGCTAACCTATAGGTCTGGACAGATTGGGTCAGAAATACTGTAGTGCTTGTGCCCAGGACAGCTCTACCATAAGCAGATTCTCTGCCTTTGTGTCACAAGCCTGCAAGCGTCATTTTCTACAGAGGCCTTCAATTGTGCCCTGTGTGGCAAGATTCTGAGATGGGAACATTAAATGTTTGCCTTCCCCAAGCCTACATTGGCTGAGTTAGTCTAAAATTTATCACACTTTTGCCCTTGGCAGCCTGATTTCCAAAATTGGAGAGCTGAAAGGCTCCAAGGGTCAGAGATTTGAAACATGTATTTCAGTTCAGTAGGAGGGAAGTATGATAGGAACTTCCTGTGCTGAGTGCCAACTCTTGTCCTAAGACTAGAATGTTCCCTCCTGGGGGTGGCTAACATGATGTACAATATAGAGTGGCTCATGGAGATGAATCTAGGAAAGTGGGAAGACCTCCATCATTATAGACATAATGATTTTCTTATCCTATTTGTTCCACAATCTGTGTTCTCTACTGTTTTTAATGCCCCTAGGAAAACTGTCAATTGGCTGTAAAAATTTAGCAAATGGGATGTGAAAAAACAATGTGCTAAATATGGCAGGGAGCTGAGCCTTTGTCCAAAGAGTCTAAGGACATGTAGAGTCCTGTTTGGGAAGATCACAGTCTCAGCTTCCACGATCACCTCTAAACTATTAACTATAGAGATTGTTCAATAGGAATCGTACTTATAAATGAAGAGTTCAGTGTTTCTAAAGGCCAAGTCCCCTTTGCCTAAAATAATGAATTAATTTACTCATTCATTCAAATATTTATTGAGCACTTATTTGGAGATTGACACTCCTTTGACTATGGGATTATAGCAGGGAATGAAATACGTACTTACATCTACTGGGAGAAGGCAGGCCATAAGCAAGATAAACAAGCAGCAGACAAAATATAAAAGCTCATGCTATGTGCCAAGGAAAAATAAGCCAGAAGAAAGCAGGATAAGGAATGTTGGCCTGCTTGTCAATTTAATTATATAGCCAGGGAAATTTACTGGTGACATGTAATCTGGGTCAAAATCCAAAAGAGGAAGGGGAAGTAAGCCCTCTTCACTTAAAAATCTGTGGAAGAACATTCCAGCCAGAAAGGACATAAGGATTAAGGTGCTGAGGTGGGCATGTGCCTGGTCCATTCCAAGAGCATCAGGTAAATGGGTATGAGCAAGGGGGAAACAGTAGCAGGTAAGATCAGACAGCAAACAGGTGGGTCAGACCACGAAGGTCCTTGTAGGCTCTGTACAGACTGTAGTATGAGTGTATAAAGAAGCAATTTGAGGGTCTGAACAGGTGAAGGACGTGATCTGGCCATTTTGCAATGAAAATCTGATAGTTGTGCTAAGAAGAGAATGAAAAGCAGCAAGTACAGAATCAAGGGGCTATTGCAATAACCTTGGCAAATGATGATGGTTGTTTGGACACAGATAGCGGCAGTGGGGACTTAGGCAGATTCAAGTATTTATTCGAAAGTCAGGGTCAATGGAATTTGCTGCCACATCAGACATGGGTGTGAGAGAAAGAGGAGGCAATGCTGAATCCAAGATGTTTGTCCTGAGCTACTACAAAAATGGAGTTGTCATTTACTGAGATGAGGACACTGAGATGAGCAGACTAGCAGGTGATGATGACGAATTTCACACAGTTACTTTTGAAATGTTTCTTAAATATTCAAGTGGAAATCTTGAGTAGGTCATTCGATAAGTTTGGGATCCAGGCCCAGTCTAAGGATGATTTGGAGACATTATAATATTTCAAGCTACAAGACAAGGTGAGAACTCCCCTACTTATGGTGAAACTGAGCAGTCTTAACAAGTTGGTGCCCCTCTTCACTAGGTACGGGTTTGATGACCACCAAGGGAGAGTATCTTACTTCATAAGGCACCATGCCTAAAAATATATCAGGTGACTTCAGGCACAGGAAATCCAGGTTCTCTTGGGGAAGTGTGAATGCTCAGGGGTCTCTCCCTTCCCAAGGACTGAAGCAGGGAAAGAAGGCTGCCAAAGGGTACAAGGATTATTTCAGACTCCTAGGAGAAAGTTGAACAGGATGGGTTTGAAAGTAACATGATGATAACTTATCCATTACATCTAAACTTAGGTGCAATCAGGTCACCTTTTCTCAATAGATATGCTGGTGAAAATGACAGTTTTCTTCTGAAAGTTCTTCCTTATAGTAGCCAGAAATTGCTAGGCTAGCCCTTAATTGGAAAGGGAGAGAGGAAACAAAATCCAGGTCACCCTCAGAGTTTTTCTCTCAACCCGTATGGGCAGCTTGGAAGGACTGAGGAGCTAATGCCCTGGGTCAGCCCTCTGTCAATGACAAGGGGAATGGATGGATACATACCCAGCTGCCTCAGGTGGTGTAATCCCTACTGCCTTGTAGAGTCCCTGGTGGCCCAAGTCCCAGCTGCCTGCAGTGGTGACTACTCATTAACACACATGCTTCTGACTGCCTTCCCTTCCCTGTACACTTCCTCACCCCTACCAGTGCTTCTTGGGATAGCCTTCAATGAGCCATGTCGTACGCTCAAGTCATCTTCTTTTTTTCATCACAGGTTCACAGTGGCACCCCGATGATATGCTTTCCGCCTCTGGACATAAGTCCTCTAAAAATACACTGGCAATCATATCAGTGCAATCATCAATTACTCACAAATGCCACCCAGTTTTCCTGGGTGTCTTCATTCCTCTGCTAAGCTCCCCAAATTTTATCTTATCAGGTCCAAATTCATGGGATATCTTCTTGCGTGGCAATGCGTATGTGATCCATGTGGACTGTCTCTCCGTTCCCGAGTGCCCTGCTACTTCCTCCGTCGGTGATCACTCACATCCGTCCTTCTGCTCAAAGTGCTCAGCCACATCCAAGCACTGTTCCTCTGTGCTTAGCTCGCTTTCCCTCACCACTACTCCTGCCACTGTGATCCTTATCCCCTGAGATTTTATTGAACTCAGCACCAAAAGTTTTGATACCCAATCATCCCTAATCCATGAATGAAAAATAGGTTTTGTTTTGCATACTAACTGATCCCTTGGAGGAACTGTGCTGAGAAGGATTCTGAGCTAGTCTTTGAGCTTCTTAGGTATTAATTATTGACACTTGCCATTTGATGAGCAATAGCCAATGCAACAGGTATTTGTTCAAATTGCTTCATGTCCTATTCAGTTCTGACTCATTAAACTATAAACCCCTCAATTCTATGGTACTTATTTTCTCCCTCCTTTGCACCTATCAAATTCATGAATCTAAACAGATTCATTAATCTAAACATAAAGCTGAATTATGAGGTTTAAACTCATATATATATATATACATGTTGGATGTATCGAACACCACCACCATCACCACACACACACCATACATCACATAGGTCAGGTTAAAAGGCATCTCTGTTGGCTGGAAGTTGAGAGTTAGCTATGTATGCAATCAAACCTAATAGCTTTTAAACCAGTTTATTCTCATCTTCTGAGCATTCTGCTATACAGACCTTCATCTTGTGCCAAATCATATTTTATTATCAACTTGTGTGTCCCACCCAATTTGTCTCAAAATCACAAAATAAATCAAGAGAATTGGGGGTGTACACTTGTTCCTTGAGGATATAATTTGTACTGTTTTGGTAATCTATGAACTGAAGTAGTATGTTGTGCTTTGGACTCAATTCAGCAACATCAGGTCAATGGGACCTGATTTTGTGTTTTCTAACATAGAGGAGAATCCAATTGATTTCACACTTTATTTAGAGGATGGCTTTAGTTGAGGAAAAACAATACTTGTAAAAATCTCACACACTCATAAGCTTTTCCCAAATCTGTATTGCGGTTTATGGAAATGTGACTCATGACAATGTATTAAATATTAAAACAATGTAAGATATAATTGAAATTCATAGGGCAGCTTTTCTTAATTTACTATCTATCGCATAATTTTTAGCATGCTACATAAATAACAAAGACTGCCTACATCCTTCTGTTGTTTTACCCTATCCCAGAATTAAAATTAAATCTGTTGACACTATAAAAGAAAAAAAAAAGGAAGGCACTGTGCAACCCAGACTCAAACTTCCAAGTTGGTTTTGAGAGGCAGCTGAGGGGCAGTACATGGAACTAGTCTAGTATATGTGAGCAGTTTCAAAGTTTCCTTCTGCCTTTCAGCCTTCTGCTATGAATGTGCACAATCAGGCAAAGGGAATTAACTCTGCCTAAAATACACAGGCACTGGGTAAAATGCTTTATGAATGTTTTTTGAAGGTGATATCATTTACTGCCTTTGACCCACAAGGAATCCTTGCCATAAGAAGCTTAGGTCGCTTACAAAGGCAACACAGCTAGTGAGCAGTTGAGCTGACCACAGATGCCATTTCTGTCGGCTTTCAAAGTCCATATCATCCAGACACAGGCTGACCAGTGTGCGCAGCATCCTATGGTGTCAAACAACCTCTGTCTCCCAGTCCAGTCAGCTCCCCATGCACAAACACCACTTGGTCTTATATTACAATGTAATTTGGGCCAGAACTAACCAGTTCCCTTAATATGACATTGCACCCGATAACTATGTGGTTCAGAGCAGGTTTTAGAGTGTGAGCTTCTAGAAGGGAAGGCTGGGATTCCTACCATGGGTCCTCAAGCAATTTGCTTGTCAACAGCTGCATGAAACAATTCAATTGATTGATTGATTAACTTTCTACAAACAAGCATGATTTCTCTTGAACATGTTTTTAAAATTGTCTGTGCAAATCCAAAACATCCAAAAATCAAACCCTAAGGCTTGACCTGGTTGAGAAGCCCACAGCTTCAAGTGTTGAGGAGTGACTCTGCTTAACTCCCCTCACTATGCCTGCCTCCTCACCTCCAGCCCAACTGGATTTCAACTGTTGCTGAGTTCACTGGCATCTCACGAGGAAATGGGATAGCATTTTTTCCCCCCATCTTTGCCTCAGATTTCTCACCCTTGGGGCCCCTCTTGATCAATGAGGATCGGAGGAGTCACTGGTTAAAAGCTCCCCTCTTCCTCATCCAGGATCCAGTTCCCACTGGATAACCCCTGGGCTGGGAGTCCCTCCTTTTCTGTCTCCCACTCCTGTTTCCAGGGACCACCTCCCCAGATGAACAACATGCGCACTAGCTCTTGTCTCAGGCTCTGCTCTCTGGGGGATCTGGGCTAGGACACTTACCATAAGGGAATCTAGAGCTTCATTTTTCTCATCAAGGATTGTATGGGAAGGGGGACTAGGTAAGTGACAGTTGCCCACATTAAAGAAGCAAAATTGAAAACAAAATTTGGGGAAGCAATTATCATTTTTAAAAGCAGATCCTATTTTTATATTTAAGAGCAGATCTCAAATCTATGTGACTTTCCATTTTCATGACCCCTGACAAATTTCTTACATTTTTTAACTTATTGCTCAATTAAGTTTATCATACAGGGCATGCTAAGCCAGTTTATTTCTGTAATCAGTTTTTGTTTCCAGGCATCTCAGGGAAGAGACAATACAGGAGACACACTGCTCACAGCCAAAGGAAGACACTTGATATTGAACACGGCAGCAGGGTAATCAAATGTCACATGTTTGCCTTATAACACACTGAGGAAAATACCCTGCCTTTTCTGTCAAGAATAAGAAAACTACTTATCTTATTCTTAGAAAAGACCACAGGATTCAGAGGTAAGAAAAGCTAGCAAAGGGTCTTCCTTTAGCAAATCTTCATCTAAAATAATTCAGTAATGTTTCAGATCATGTGAACTTTTCAGAGCCATTCCTTGCATGCCTACCTATTTATGGAAATACCGATTTATTTTACCATTATCCCTCCCAGCACATACACATTTTCTCTCTCACCCCCTCCCTTCTTCCTTCTCTCCCTTTTACAGCTTTCACCCTTCTCCATGTCAATATTTGAAATGATAGGCCCTTCCTAGATGTTTTCACCCTTCCCCAGCATAAACTGAGAACAAAGAGTAAGAAAACACAGCCAGGTTTATTTCTGAGCACCTTCATTACACATTTAAAGACTGCAATTACTAGTTGAGAAACATGGCCTTGATTCATAAAATATCATAAAGGAATATTAAATTATTTGCAGGCCCTCTTAAGGTAAAAGAGAAGCATGAGGAAAATATAAAAACTAGTGAAACAGAAAGTATGATTTGATTAATGGGGCATTATATTCAAGAGTTCAACTTGGGTTCCAGAAACCAGCATGTTGCCATTTCTTGGAACTATAATATATCTTCTGTTGAAAGGCAAATCTTAGTAGAGGAGAGACTTAGGCCCTGCTCAGTGATGAGACCACATTGCCTCTCCATCTGCTATTTCCCACTGAATTCATGAATTTATTGACAGCAGTCACATCCACTTTGGGTTAAAAGCTGGACATGATGTAATTGTATCACACAGAAATGTTTCAGACCCAAATATAAAGCACGATGGTTAAAGTATGTATGTACAAAGTGTCAACATTCCACAAAGCAAAAAACGAAAGAAACTTGCAAACTTAGAATTGTTTGCTTTTGGAGTTCTGCTATGAAATATATTCACTAGGTCGTTTGTTTAATAATAGAATGAGAGTTTACTGTGACCTTAATTTATACACACCACTATGCTAGTCACTGAGAGATCCTGAAATGATTAATAAACAATCCTTGACCTCATGGTGTTCATAATTTAGTAACAGAGAACTGTAACTGGAAAATGTATGTAACATTCTAAGACACAGGTATTCATTCTTGCATTTATTCTGCTTGCCTGCATTTGTTTATTAAACAGCATTGCGCTAAAAATACTTTATTCTTTTTCCACCCAGTGTATGTTTTTAAGATCCATAGGTATTGCTAAGTGTATATCTAATTCACATAAAGATTATTTCCTTTAATTACTGCATAGTATTGCAAAGAATCTCTTAATTTCAAATAATCCTATAAAGAGCCATTTTGTAAAGTAAACAATTCCTTGGAAATATATATATCCCATAAATAATTTGCTTAGTGAATTTAGGTTTCTATGTATTAATTCTTCTTAATATATTGTGTATTTTTATTATCTCTGTGTTTGCTTCATGGTCTTACATGTTTATGAAAACATTATCAGATACTAACAACCACTGTCTAAGTTTCAATCCAGGGCATGCATGATTAATGGGGCATTATATTCAAGAGTTCAACTTGGGTTCCAGAAACCAATGCTGTCTGAGAATAGTCTAGAGTTCATAGCAGCAGAGCTAACCACCCATGCATGGAACAGTTCCATAGACCCATGCTATTCCTGTAGGTTGCTATCAAGCTCACAACAGCTGATTTTGAGATCTGCTGATCCCAAGCCTACGACTGTAAGACCCAGAAATAGCATGAAGTAATCCAAGAGCAGTGTTATCATTAGCAAAAGGCCCAGAAAAATTAGCTACATGTACAGGCTTCAAGTACATGATTTTCACACAGGACTAGAGGTCACATATCCTTAGTCCTTCAGACACAAAAATGTTTCTTTTTTTCTGTGCAGCTTTCTCATACAGAAGGGAGCAATTTTAGGCAAGGCCCACATATTATCTATTCTACCTCCATGCATATCTCAGGTGATCAGGCCATCAGTTGCTTTATTAAATGTTTTTTTAAATTTCCTGAAGGCACAGGTATAGAAGGATGGTATTTTTGGTGATTATAGGGAATTGAGATTGGAGAGGGGGGGCTAGGAATATGGGTACAAGTTTGATCAGACCAAACTCAAGTATGTATCACAATCACCTGGAGAGCTGGGTAAAACAAAGGTGCCAAGATGCTCCCCAGGAACTTCTAATACACAAACAGGGAAGAAGAATTTGCTGCTGCTGCTGGTCTGGGGGACCACATGCTGAGAATCTCTGCTATATATGGGGTTGGACAAGAACCCAGTTCTGAACCCCAACTGTGCCAGATTAATATGTATACCTGTATCAGCCTTCCTGATTTTATTTGTATCCTCTAGATTGACAAAGGACATCCATAAATGTATTTGTATTTACCCAATATGTAGTTTCTGGCACAGCGAATTCTGTTCCCCTACATAGTTATTTCATAGCAATTACCAAATATGAGTTTCAACATTCCATGCCATTCATTCCTCTCAGTCATCTCTCCTCCAGTAATGCCCACCATGCACATATCTTAGGGTTAAGTAGGAGATACTCTTTTTTGTTTCTATTTTTTTGTTTATTAAAATTGTACAGTCAGTGGTATCAGCAAAATGGCTACCTAGCCTTACTCCCCAAAAGAAATATTAAATAAATAATACAGGCTGGCTAAAATAACTATATAGGAGCTATGAAAATTAATTCAAAGATCTACAGCAACCAAGTGAACTCCTAATCAAGAAAAAGTCACGTTGAAAATGGTAGTAAATTCATAGTCTGTTTACTCACCTTTCACCCACCTCTGCCACCCCTGCATTGTGCAGCATGGTTTGGGGCAAGCAGTGGCAAGGTCCCTAGGTACCTTCCACAAACCAGGAATAGCAGAGCAGACAAAATATGCAATGCCTTAATCTGTCAGAGGGAAGCCTGAGGGATTGGTCTCTGTGTGACCTCATCTGGAGCAGACAGCTAAAAGTAGCACAACTCAGATATCAAGTTAACTGAATCCCTGGAGGCAGTAGTCATGGTTCAAAAAAACTGCAAGGGGACTACAGACCCACATATGCCTGCAGCAAGAGAGTACTGATTGAGGAACACAGTAGAACAGCTAAGGAAGGCCCCGTGAAGAAGCAGAGGTGAGACTCCTAGGAAAATTAGGACCTTTAAAAGCAGTCACATATACAGGAGAATCAGAAAGAAACACACACATGCAGGCTCAGGGAAAAGTACACATAGTCACTGGACTTACTGGATAAGGACTTTAAAACATCTGTCTTATATATGCTCAAAGAGCTAAAAGAAAACATGGACTAAGAACTAAAGGACATCAGAAACATGATATATAAACAAAATGACAATATCAATAAAGAGATAGCAATGATAAAAAGAGAAACAAACAGAAACTGTGAAGCTGAAAAACACAATGACTGAATTGAAAAATTTACTAGAGAGATCCAACACCAGGCTCAATAGGTAGAAGAAAGAAAACTTATAATTAGGTAATTTGAAACTATTGAGTTTGAGAAGCAAAAACCAAGAAGGATGTAGAAAAGTGAACAGAGTATGAACTTGAAAAAATAATGGCTAAAAACTTCCCAAATTTAATGAAAGACATATCAATGGTATACAAATAAAAAACTCAACAAACTCCTCCAACTAAGATAAACACAGACACCACACTGAGATCCATTATAATTAAACTGCCAAAAGTCAAAGACAAAGAAAGAATATTGAAGAATAATGAAGAATACTGAAACAGAAAAAAACAGTGACTTAACTATGTGTAAGAAATCTTCAACAAGATTTCCAACAGATTCTTCAGGAGAAATCTTACAGGCCAGAAGGCAGTGGAATGACATATTTAAAGTACTGAAAGAAAATGAACTGTCAACTGAGAATTCTATATCCGGCAGCACTGTCCTTCAAAACGAGGGGGAAATTAAGACATTTCCAGGTAAAAAAAAAGCTGAGGAAGTTCACTTCCACTAAACCTTAATGTAAATACACTAGCAATAACTTGAAGTCATATGAATAAATAAAGATCTCTGGTCAAGGTAAATACATGGACAAATATAAAAACCAGCATAATTATTTATGCAACAATCCTGACCCAAATAATAGCAAGCTGAATTCAGCAATATATTAAAAAGATTATCTATCATGATAAAGTGGAATTTAATTGTACAATGCAAGAATGGCTCAATATATGAAAATCAATTAATGCAATAAGCCACATGAATAGAATGAAGGGGGGAAAAAACCATATGATCATCTCATGCAGAAAAAAAAATTTGAAAATATTCAACACCTTTTTTCATGATAAAAACATTCAACAAACTAGCAATTAAAGGAAATTACCTCAACATAATAAAGGACATATATGAACAGCCCACTGCTAACATCACATTCAACAGTGAAACACTAAGTTTTCTTCTTGGATAAGAACAAGCTAAGGATATTGGCTCTTGCCACTTCTGTTCAAAATAGTACTAGAAGTCCTAGTCAGAGCAAATAGGCAAGAAAAATAAATAGAAATAATTCAAATCAGAAAGAAAGAAGTAAAAATAAATAAGTAAGTAAAATTTAGGGTAGAAAACCCTAAAGATTGTACAAAACATTGCTAGAGCTAATAAATTCAGTACAGGTACAGCACAAAAACCAGCACACAAAAATAAGTTGCCTTTCTTTACATTAAATTTGAATGACTTGAAAAGGAAATTAAGAAATAATTCCATTTACAGTGGCATCAAACAGAACAAAATACATAGGAATAAATCTATCCAAGGAGGTAAAGGGCTTATACATCGAAAATTATAAAATATTGCTGAAAGAAATTAAAGAAGACACAAATAAATGGAAAGACATCCCATGTTTATGATTAGAAGACTTAATACTGTTAAGATGTCAACACTACTCAAAGCAATGTAAAGATTGAAGTTAATATCAATGCTGTTTTTCACAGAAATGAAAAAACACCATCCTAAAATTCATATGGAATCCAAGGGACCCTAAGGCAATACAATCTTAAGAGGAAAAACAAAGTTAGAGATCTCACACCTCTTGATTTCGAAATTCATTATAAAACTACAGTCATCAAAACACTAAAAATATATAGATCAATGAAATAGAATAGAAAGCCCAGAAAAAAGCTTTTCCATGTATGGTCAAATGATTTCCAACAAGGTGACAAGGTCGTTTGATGGGGAAAGGACAGTATATCAACAAATGATGTTGGAAAATTGGATATCCACATACAAAAGAATGACTTTGGACCCTCACCTTACACCATATGCAAAATTAACTCAAAACAAATCAAAGACCTAAATATAAAGACCTAACCTAACATACTCTTAGAAGAACACAAAGAAGAAAAGCTATATGACATTAGATTTAGCAATTATTTCTTAGAAGTGACACCAAAAGCACTGAGAGAAAAAGAAAAAGTAGATTGATTGTATTTCATCAAAATTAAAAATGTTTGTGCATCAAAGGATACTGTTAAGAGAGCCACACACAGAAACGGAGCAAATATTTTCAAATACTACAACTGATAAAGGATTAATCTCCAGAATATATAAAGAACCTTTAAAACTCAACATTAAAATATAAATAACTTGATTAAAATATGGCAAATGACTTGCATATATATTTCTCCAAAGAAGGCATGCAAATAGCCAATAAGCACATGAAGACATGCTCAACATCACTAGTCATTAGGGAAATGCAAATCAGAACCACAATGAATTATCACTTCACTATCATTAGGATGGCTATTATTTATAAAAACAGAAAATAAGTGTTAGGATGTAGAGAGATTACTATCTTTGTGCATTGCTGTTAGGAATGTAAAACAGTGTAGCTGCTGTGGAAAATAATATGGCAGTTTCTCAAAAATTAAAAATAGAATTACCATATGATCCAGTAATTTCACTTCTGGGTATATCCACAAAATAATCAAAGCAGGGACTCGAACAGATATTTGTTCACCCATGTTCATAATGGCGTTATTTACAATAGTCAAAATTATAAGCAATCCAAGTGTCATCAATGGATGAACAGGTAAAACATAGTACATACATACAATGGAATGTTACTCAGCCTTAAGAAGTAGGAAATGTTGACACATGAAACAACACGCATGAATCTTAATGCATTATGTTAAGTGGAATAACATCACAAGGGCAAATACTGTATGATTCTACTTATATGAGGTACTTAGAGTAGTCACATTCATGGAGACTAGAAGTAGAGTGATGGTTTTCTGGAACTGGGATGGGGGACTGGAGACTTAGTGTTTAATGGGCATGAGGTTTCAGTCTGGGATGATGAAAATGTTCTTGAGATGATGGTGACGGCTGCATGACAAGGTGAATGTACTTAATGTCACAGAACTGTACACTTAAAAATGGTTAAAATAGTAAATTACATTACCATGCATATTTTACCAAAATAAAAAAGATTGTATAACATGGAAATGATCCCTATAGACTCAAAACCTGAATAAAATACAGACCTTGCTGGCTAGTCACATATGAGCCAGCACTGCGGTCCTCCCCCACCCTCCCACCTTGTTCTGGTCAGCAGGAAGCACTTATGGTGAGGATGCTATGACCCCGTGAGGAAGAGGATGAACCCCATCATGGAGAACTGTGAAGCATGCCTGGATATGGACAGCTAAGGGATATGCAGGTGAATTTTAGGAAGTTTAGGATCTTGGTAGAAAGCTTAGGGTGAGCATGAACTTCATTACTACTGACTTCAATCACTTTGGGTAGAATAAGCAACCTCTTAACTGCATTATATCAAGAGGAGTCAAATGACATTTAGTTTACTGTGAACCATAATATATGTTTTTATAGAATAGCATGTCTTTCTCAATTTTTTACTTTGAGAGAATTCAATACTAAGATGAATCATAATTCACTACTTTTCATGTGTCAGATACAACAGTAAGCCCTTATGGGTATTTCCTCATTTAATCCTCATTCCCTGCCTCTCCCTGTGGTAAAAACAATCATTTTTCTCATTTTTCAGGTGAGGAAACTGGATCTTAGTGAGACTGGGTAACTGGAGAGAAGTCACCTAACTAGTAAGTGGCACAGCTGGGCTTCTGTGTCTGTACTATTAACTCCTTAGCTATATTGTCTCTTTATTTTGGGGACAGGTTCTAGCAGAAGAGAAATATTACATGATAATTAAAAAATCATCAATAATGTCTGATCTGGCTCAAAGATGATGATGATAGTGATGATAATTATGATAGTATACCTTATATTTATAACCACACTCAATTAATAAAGGCCTTTTACATATGTTCTTTCACTTCATCCTGGAATTAACAGTGAACTCATTCTTGTTCCCATTTTCCAGATAGATCCTAAGGCTTGATGAGGTTAAGTGAAAACTAGAAACTGGTAGAGCTCATATTTAAACCAAATCTCTGCACTCTGTGTCTAGTATCTTCTATCACATCATGTTGCTTCATGTATTGGTGTGTGTGCTTTTGATAGCTGAAAATAGGCCCAGACATGGAAACATAAAGCAATATTCTTGATGATAAAATAAGAGGATTTATTTTTGTGGGTGGATTGATGAAACCTTATCATTTCACAGTCACCTTTTATATGGAACATTGGAAAACCTTATATATCTTTGAGAAAGAGCAAGGGAAGGAGATTCTGTAAAAAGTCTAAGAGGTACAGGCTAATAAACAGATATTACATCTTCAGAATCTCTAATTATTAAGTTATGTCAAATGTAATTGTGTTACCTTTTATATAGTATACTATTATTGCTTAAATGTAATCCATGTGGAACTTTATGTAGACTCTGTAGGCTAATATGGGATTGTAGACCCCTCTTTCCCTCTACTTTTTCTCTACTCTATTTTTCTTCATGATTTTAAATACATGAACTATGTGTTCTACCACCCTGGGGTAGGGGCCAGCACATGAGAAGATTTAGAAACCCAACATTCCTGGTTGAAAAGAAAATACCAAACAATCAAATCAGGGTTACTGGAAAGATCCACACATATTCACTGAGGGTCTACCTTATTCCATGCACTGTTCTAGGTGCTGGAGAAAGAGCTGTGAGCAAAGGGACCCTTGTCTCAGGGTATCAACAAGGTTGTGGAAGTGAGACCAGGAGCAATACATGAACAGAGTAACGTCAGGAATAATAATAATTAAAACAGAGAGTGCACATACATGGTGGTGGAAAAAAATTGAGTCAGCAGTTAGGGAAGGATTCTCTTAGGAGGGGCCCTGTAGGTGAAATCTGAATGAGATTGCAGTGCTAACCCTGAGGAGTTTCAGGAAACAGAACTGCAAGCAGGAGGGTGGTAAGTGCATAGGCCCTAAGGCAAGCATGGGCTTGGTGTGTTCAAAGAGGAGGGAGAAGGCCATGTAGAGGGACTGCCGTGAGCAAAAGGAAATGATTTTAGAGAGGGAGCAGGCTGGGTGAGGCAAGACGAGCAGCCTGAGCCTACTTGCTCCCATGTGGAGGCTGGATTGTGGGGAGTACAGATGGAGGCTTTTGTGTTCTCGGGGTAAGACAATGATGGTGAGGTTGAAAGGCAGTAAATGGGTTGGACATATGTTCTGGGGGCTAAATCACTGGCATTCCAAAGAACTAGATGTGTGAAGGAAGGAGATGCTTCCCAAGGTAATTTAGAGAATCTGAGGCATTACTGAAATGTTATTTCATTACGGACAACATTCTCTGGGCCATTGCTGTTAAGTTCTAGAGAAGGTGGGCTACCCGATGATAAGGACTGTCCCTTCCATGTCACCATGGACTGCTCCAGTGACATCATGAGACTTTCATGTGAAGGTAACACATGACAATTCAATCCACAGAGATTGGAATGTGAACTTTTCTAAGACTTGACATCATCACTACACTATACTAGGACTTTGATTCCAAAGCTATATCTCATTTTGTACTGCCAGAGTTAACAATGGGAATTTGGTAACTGGCATCTGATTTGTTGTGGTTGAAAGGTCAGGCAGACTTATTTTTCTCCATTTAAAAATGTCAAAAAATTTGAAATTATTATAGGGAACATTTGTTTTTACTCCATTACTTTGCTGAGTTCTATGTCAAATATGTTCTTTATGACTAAAAAACATTAATTAAGCTTGAGGCAATCACTGAAAAGATACTATGCTACACTTGTAGTTACTAAGGACACAAATACTATTTGACTACATGGTCTCATTAACAAATGGCTTCTGCAAAGTACAACCTTGAAGCAATTAAAACTTATAATGACCTTAATAATAATGAAGCGGAGAGGCTTAGTTGAACTCCAGTTTGACCTCTGTGCCATCTACAGCAATGAATTAATAACAGTGTTTGCTAGAAATTAAGGGGGAAACTGCCTTCAATAAATATGTGGGCAGTTTGTGTTTTTTACAGGCACCATTTTTCCTTCCTCTAGATTTTGGGACAGTATAAGAGGACTTCAGAGCAAGGAATGGATTCTGAGTGTATATTGTAAACAGTTTATTTTTTCTAATGAGGAAGAAAAACCTCTCGACTTCAATAAAAGGTCTCTCTTACAAAGGTCACATCTAGGCAAACTGTGAAGTAAGTTCACAGGGTTCTTATCATTGCCCTGCTCCCCTCGTTTCTGGGACAACTGACCTTTTGATTTGGTTTCTGGACGAGCTAGTAGAAGCCTTTTGGCCAGAAATTATCTGATATGTTTTATATAGGCCTTGGAGTGAACTTAATTGATTGTGTTTCTTCTGGTACTATGGCATCCTCGGTTTGCCTTGGGTAAAATGATTCCATGCATGCAGAAGCAAGTGGGAGGAGCTTCCTCGTCATTCCTGAGATTATCTTGTGTTTGTCCTGCATTTGACTCTCGGCCATGTTCATTTCCTGGCCTCTTTGGGCCTCCCTGTCCTTGAAAATTGAAACCAATTAGGCTCTGGAGCTCAGACAAAATTTTTCAGCCTACTTTCAAATCCAAATAGACTTAACTTTCACAACTTGGAAAACCAGTTGAGGATAACATTATGTAATGTACCTTAGGATTCAGTGACCTGATTCATAAGCTCATCAAGAAAATCACTTAATCGCTGTGAAACTTTCTTCATCTGCAAGAATGAAGACAGTAACACAGACCTTGTTTGGTTACTACAAGAACTGGAAGTAATGTATGTTAAGGTCCCATGACAGAGCCTGGAATAGCAAGTACTAAACAGATAGTTGTCATTATTATCACTAATATCCCCATCCAGGTGTATACAGTTTCCTGTCTGGGCAATTTTAGTGCACCCCTACAGGGTTGCCTGCCTCCATGCTTCTATCCTCTACATTTATCTTCTTAAATATCACTCACATCAGATCATTCTGCAACCCAGATGTTTCATTGGTTTCTGTTGACAACAGGATCAAGTCCAAACATTTGGTTTGGCATTCAAAACTGCATACTACACAGTTTGACTCAATCCACACTTCATCCTTATCTCTGCTCTAAATTGAGGCACACTTATGTTACTGATTTGAAATCTATCATACTCTATTTTGTACAATAGCTTTTTTTCCTTGTGAACAAACCTTATACATATATATATATATATATACACACATATATATATATATATATATATAAATTTCCTAGGGAGGAATTATCATGATTTATTCTTTTGTAAAAATTTTCCCATAGAATCTATTTGTATAGTGTCTCTTAAATAGGAAGCTTCTAAAAAATTGTCTCATGACAGTGGTAAGATTGTAGGCCAGGAAGACAGGAAATCATGTATCATAATACATAATCAGGAAGTGGACAATATTTTAGTAACTGGTGTTTTTGAATTTTGTCATCTCTTCTTGAATCCTTCTGAAATGAATTAGGAAAGAAAAAATAATATTGAAAGTTGACGTAAAAACATTTGCATAAAGGAAAAGGAAGCTTTTCTTACAAAGTCTTCAAAACTCTCTGGGTTTTAACACATTTTATTTATATTCAAATTGAAAGGGCAAAGTTTTCAACTTAAACTGAAGGCCCCAAGAGTAAACTTTTTACTCATGCCTACACAGTAAATGAATAGAGGATTTGGGATCAGAATCAAATCTTTCTACCTTGCTGTCTGGATACTCAAAACAGAGATTAACGGAAAGAATTCCTGAAGTCAGGAAGCTGTGGAAGCAGACTCAAAAGTTAGTTTAGCATATATAATTAAACCTACCCCATCAAACTCAAAATAATTATATGGGCAAATATATAGGAAACATGTTTTACAATGTGTGCTCCTCTGATTTTGTTTTCTGATTATACCATATCAATATTAACATCTTCAAAATGGACAATTCTTTGCAGCTCCTGGCCAAAACATAGCTAAAATTATGCCTCATATCTTTACCTTTGACTATGGCTTTATTTTTATTTTTTATTTTTTTCCAAATCTCTTTAATATGATTTTACTTAGCATCTATTTTGTGGTATGTAAATTTTGTGGTACATGAAAGATGTACATATTTTTTGAGAGATACATAAAACACAGTTTTCACTCTCAAGAATATTTCATTCTTATTGAAGAAATAAAGAATACATTAATCAATGAACCTACAGGATTATGTACTGAGAAAGATGGTAAAATATTTGCATAGGAGGCCACATTGAAGGCTTTTAAAGTTTGACATGGTAAAGGAAGGCTTTGAGAGTGTGAGGGAGGTGGTGGTAAAAGAATAGGTCTTTGTGTTAGACCCCGTTCAGTTAGAACCCTGCTGCTGACGTACTAGTTGTATGATCTTAGAAAAAACTATTGCCTGTACCCTAGTTTCAACCTTCTTCTATATAAGTCAGGGATAAATATAACCACTTCATTGGGGCATTGCTTTCTAATACAAGGCCTAGTGTGTACCAGGAACTCAAGAAATGACAAGTTTTCTCCTACACTGAGTTAAGCCATAGTAAAATGTGACAATGTAGAGATAGAGGGGAAGGTATTTGAGGTTAGTAAACATTGAGCAAATCTCCAAGTTCAGAGGAAAATGGTATGTTTGTATAATAATGAATATGTGTCTATTTAAGCTACAGAGCCATGGGAAATCAAGACGGGTAGACAATTAAGCAGTAGTGTGGGGACCTTGGGGAATCTGGATTTGTAAATAGCAGGGGAGGAATTAGTATCTGAGCTCTTAAAGATGTGACCTTTCTATATTAAGGTGTAACTGAAAGCTCATTTTACTGACTCTTGTTTTTTGTCTTAGTTTGCAACTAGTTTGTTCTTCCTAGATTCTTTTATACCCTTAAGAGTAAAGGAGGGGGAATTGCTGTAAAAATGGAAATAGACTTGGCAGAAGAAATTCAGGGATGTGAATGCAGACAAGAGAATGTAAGAAAATACTTCTGTAGCTTTAGAAGAAGGAAATGGAATAGGCAAATATGCTAGAGAATGAGAAGGGAAAAAAGATTTGAGAGATATTTAAGTACTGTCACGATTAAGTAAGTCATGGTTTGGTTCTAGAGGAGGATGAGAGAGAGACGAAGGTATCCAGAATGACTCCTGGGTGGCCACACAACAGGAGGAGGGTGTTGTCTTTCACTGAGAGAAAGAATTATTGATGAGAAATAAGTTAGCAAACTGCAGGTCAAGTGTTGAGTTTTGGATATTGAGTCTGACAAGCTTTTGAGCCATTCAGATGGAGAGTCCCATAGGCAGTTTCATATCTGTGCTTGGACTGAGAGCAGTGGTTCTCAACCTGGAAATTTTGTGTCCACCCCAACCCTCTCCAGGGGATATTGGTCAAAGCCTGGAGACGTTTTTATTTTCACAGTTGGGGGAAGAAGTATTATTGGTGTCTGTCCAGTGGGTAGGGCCAGGAATACTGCCTAACATTTTACAGTACAAAGGACAGCCACCACCCCAGCCCCAACTAAAGAAGTATCTGGCCCCAAATGTCAGCAGTGCTGAGGTTATCAGCTCCTAAGAAGAAGGAGGAAAAAGGAGAAGAAGGAGATCCCTAATTCTGTGTATGAACCCAAAGTGTCAGGCTGCCTTCTGAGCTGTGTTTACAAGCAATAGATGCAAAGCACATAGTAAAGGTTTTGAGGACAAAACTGATATTCAAACCACCTTCCAAATCTCATACTAACCTGAAAGCGGTGCCTGCACCAGACAGATGCAAACGAGTGGCTTTGAAAGCTGAATTGAGATTAGAACTGCCACCCAAAGAAGCTGAGATATAAATTGTGGCCCGTATAAAACTGGATTGATTTCCTCTTAAAGGAACAAGCAAGGAAACATTAACATACTATAGAAGATAATAACAAGATCGAGGACACAATCCAAAATTATACAACATATGGAAACCAGAAAAATATGACCAATTCTTAAGAACAAAAACAACCAAGAAATGTCAACTCAAAGAGACCCAGATATTAGAATTATAAAAAATATTAAAGCAGCTATTCTAACTATGCTTTATAAGATAATGGTAAATATACTTAAATAAATAGAAAGGTAGAATGAATAAACAGTGAAATAAAAGTTATAAAAATGAATTAAATGGAAATGTTATAATTGAGAAGTGTAATTTCTGAAATTAGAAAAAAAGTCATTTCCCAGACTTAATAGTGAAACAGTGATGACAGAGAAAACAGTCAGTGAACTTGCAGATGGATTACTAGAGATTATTCAGTTTGATGGACAAAGACAAAGCAAATACTGGGGAAAAAATGAACAATGCACCAAGGATGTATGAAACAATGTCCAACAGTCTAATGCAATGATCTGGGAATCTCAGACCTAGGTTGTTTACACAAGAGAAATGGAAATCTAGGTTTATACAAAAATCAGCATGTGAACATTTATAGTGGTTTTATTCAAAATTTCCAAAACCTGGAAACAACCCAAATATTCTTCAACTGGTGAACAGATAGACAAATAGTATATCCCTACAATGGGAAATTATTCAGCAATAAAAAGGAACAAAATACTGATAAACACAACAACACGGCTGAATCTCAAATGAAGGTATCTCAAATCTCAAGTGAAAGAAGCCTTCCTCAAAAGGTACATACTGTATGATTCCACTTATATGACATTCTAGAAAAGACAAAATTAACTAGACAGAAATCAGGTCAGTGATTGCCAAGGGCAAGAATTGGAGTTGGGGTTGACTGCAAAGGAATAGAATTAGTGAATATTTGGGATGATAGAGCTGTTCTATATCTTGATTGCAATGGTGGGTACAGAACTGTATGTATTTGTCAAAACTCAGAACTGTACACTATGTAAATTTTACCATGTGTAAATTAAAGAATAATAATATTAATAAATTCACATTAATAAAGGAATAAGATCATATGATTATCTCAATAAGATATTTGACATGATATGATTGTTTCTGTGTTATACCAAAAAGAACCTAAGATAAATGATTAGAATATTAGCAAGTTTGTATTGTAAAAGGTCAGCAGAAGTCAATTATAAACATAATTTTAAAAGAACATGTTCCATAGCAGGAAAGTGCAAATTAAGACTGATGAGATACTATTCTACATGTATCTGATCAGCAAAAGTAAAAAAGTATGATCATATCACATTTGGTAGATTATGCAAAAAAAGAAGTTCTCAATCTCTAATAGTAGGAATATAAATTATTTTTAAAAATCAGAAAACAATTTGTTAGTGACAGGGAAATTTAGAAATGTTCATATCTCATGGCCTGGCAATTTCAAGGTAAAGTATATCCAAGAGAAACCTTTGCACATCTGTAAAACATGACATGTGAATGATCATAGGTGCTTTGTTTTTACTAGCAAATAAATGAAACAACAAAATTTTCATCAACAGCAAAATACATAAATAAAAGATGATACATATGATATGCACATATACACATTTTAATACTATATATAGGTGACGACAAAGGAGTTACATTTCTAAACAAGAACATGTTAGAGACTTAGAAACATATCATTGAGTGAAAAAGTCACTTTAAAGAAGAATACAATATGGTTCCAATTTATACAAAATTCAAAAACATGCTAAGTTAAGCAGCTGCTTAGTGATAAAGTATATGGCAAAATGGTAAGCAAGAGTGTAAGCATAAAGCACACAAATTAGAATAGTGGTTATCACTGAGGAGAACAGAAAGAATGGGGCTGGGAAGGTGAAGAAGGGATTTTGAAGATAATGGAAAGCATGTATTTTTAATAGGTGGTGGGCTCAGAAATGTAAGTTGAATCATTCTATTTTATACCATTAACATATATTATAGATAGTCTTTTTATTTCTTCAACACTTAATAAGATGCAAGGTAAAATATCTAATGGCTAGGTTGGGAAGGACAAATCTGCAAAAAACACGGAGAATATGGAGGAGTGAAAAATGAAGCGTGATGTCACAGATGCCAAGGCCACTGTCTACAGTTTCAGGTGCAGCTGAAAACCCCGTTAAAGGACAAAAAGTTCCTGCAGAGTTCACCATCACACAACTCCTGGACAGCTTCACAAGAATGGATTCAATGAAGTAACTAATGGGTGGGATGGGTTGTGTAGAAAGCCAAGGCTAGAATTGGAACCCATAACTACAGACAACACTTTCAACAAGCTATAGTTGGTGGCTGGAGTCACTGGTGATTTGGTTTTATGAGAAAGCAGGAGGAAGCAATGATTAAAAACAAAGCTAGATGGAGGGATTGGTCCTAGACAGAAGAAAAGTTAGCTTCTCTCTTCTATTATCAGGAGAGAAGGAAGAAAGGGGAGGTGAAGATGGAGATTTAACGGAGGCAAGCTAAGGGGTTCAGACCTGACTCTTCTTTTCTCTGTAAAGAAGGATGTTTGGAGAAGGTAAGGAGGTGGATGTCTCAGGCTTGAAGAATGTAGAGAAGGTTTGAAATAGTCCTTTTGGATACAAAGAGTAAGTCAATCAAAGGAACAGAGTTAGGTCATCAATACTATTGAGGAGAGCATGGGGTGGGTGATCATGCATGTCTAGCGGCACTAATCTGTCTTGTTGGAACCGCTGTGGCAGTGCTCCACTCCGTGGGGCTCAGCTACTCTGATTCAGCCGAAGAGCTGGGTTCATCCAGGACTGGGACTTAGCAGATGTAAGTGACAGGAAAAAAGAGTATCTTGGGAGTTTAGGATCCTGTTAAGAGTATTATGTCAGAGTGAAGACAGGAGAAGACTGATTGATGGTCCTTTCATTCAGAGAGCTTGTGGCTACCTTAAATTTAGAGGGAGGCACACAAATAAATAACTATGACAGGAAGCTGCTCTGGAAGGCACAAAGAGGGACATGTCCTTTGTCTGTGAGGGGATCATGTCTGACTTTATGGAAGGGATTAACATTGAGTTGATTCTTGATAAACGATGCAATACATTATTGAGGTGGACTACCAGAATAAGGCAGGATAGAATCAGGCAAGATGCAGTGCAGATAGAGTAAAATGTCATTATGCTCCCTAAAACACTGGCATATTAGGCAGACCTAATGTAATGTAATTAATGTACCCTCAATTTAAAGTCCAAAGAAAACATTTCTACTTTTGTGAAAAGACCCATCCACTGTGAGTTTTCGTAGTACCTGTGCAAAAAACAGAGCACTCCTTCCTCAACCATTTCCTGGAGCAACCAACTTCTGCTGCTCAGGGCTGCTAACCCCACATTTGCACAATGGTTCAGTACCAGTAGGCTATTTTTTGATATAATGGTGAGCAACTTGATTTACACTGAACTCAAAGCTCTTCCATCATTCTGCATAGTTACTTAAGGGCTAGGTAAAGTACATGAACACCTACACATTACCAGGGCAACTTCTGAGCCTAAAGGGTGAGGTGCTGAGGCTACACAGAAGTCAAGCAAGGGGTCTGGCTTTTTTTCTTCAATAGAAATATTCATTGTTTGAACCTACTTTTAGTTTGTTGTTTTGCTCTGTTAAGTACTGCCTTTCAGTGACTTTTTCAGATCAATACATAGTAACGCTTTCCAGCCTGCCTTACCTGATAAAACCCATTGCAATGTGCTTGGCTCCTTCTTAAGCCCTTGTGTTCTGCAGGAGACGGCAGAAGGAGATGAAGTGGAGAAATGAGAGAGGATAGAGGGAGAAGTCAGTTTCACCCTTCCAGCAAGGAACTGGGGGAAAAATGATCATAACTGCTCTTAAGGCTCCTTTATTTTACTTTGATTAGTGCGACCCCCTCTTGGTCACAATGCTTTGCTGAGAGCTACCAATTACAGGTTGCACAATCATACAGACATCATTTCTGCCACTGCCTACCAGGGAAAACAGGGAGGAAGTATTCCAACTTTCCAAATAACTTCTAAAATAAAAACAACGACTGACTTCCTAGAATTGTAAAGATTCAGAAATGAAAATAGCTTTTGCCTAATGTAGGCCTTTAATATTTATGTGTATTTTACAGACTTACCATAATGTGTCTTGAATGTCACAGTTGAGTATGTCTATGTTGTTTCCTCGAGTAGACTGTAAGCCCCTTCAGTGAAGGAGTCACAACTTATTCATCTTTGTGACCAGCAACACATATTACAGTTTCTTGCTCATGAATTAATGCAAATTGGAAAATGATTATTTTCACATTTTTATTCTTAGAACAGAATGGCCTTTAGGACCATGGCAAATGACTTCAGCATAGTAACCTTACAGTAGCCAGCAGTGTGTGCACCAAAAGAGCGATATATTTGATATGCAAAATGAATTTAGATACTTATATTTCATGATGTTAATGGTTAAAGAACAATGCTTTTGCTTTTCTGTAGTGAAATTATTTAAAATTCACTGAAGAATCACAAATTGCAAAATGTACTTTATGTCTTAGTAATAAGTAAAAATGTGTGAATCTAGGTTCTACATCTTTTATCAGAATTTTTGTTATAAAAAATCACAGAAAAAATAAGTAATGTAAGAGTTTCTTTGATCTGACTTGATTATGAATTTTTCCCAGTGTTTTTCTCTCTTTTCTCTCTCACTCTGTAACAGGATGTCACAATGACCTTAATAGTTCTCCATGGAAAAAAATTAGATGCAAAGAGAGCAAGCTACCACAAAAAGAAACAAAATGAACCAAAGTGGACAGTTTACAATCTTGGGAGGCACTGCTTTTTTGTTTTGCAATATGTACTGTACTAGAACATTGTTATCCTACAATTTTAATATTGAAACTGAATTTATTATCCCCTAATTCTCTTTCTGGTTGTGGATCTATATTGCCCTATTTGTTGATTTGTCACATCTGACAACAGAGGACCTTTTAACAACTCTTCCTGCAAAGTGGGAAGCACTTTCTCGTATGAAGTACTGGAGTTGAGGTTAGGTGTCTTATGGGAACAGACTTGCTCCATTCTAGGGATGTGTTCTGTGTTCTCTTTGCTTCCAGACTGTAAGCTATGTCAAGACAGTAATCACTCGGTATTCATCTCAGCATTCCAAGAGTCCAGCGCAATGTTGGCCACAGAGAAGGTTCTTGATAAACGTGTCCAGATGGTAAGCATAAATCCCATTTCCCAATCCTGATATTTCTCATTTCACAGAAAAAGCACATCTGCACTTTACCTACACCCCACTTTGAGGCCATGCAAGGGAGAACGGTCCTTTGGCTTCTGTCTGAGGTTGAAACAAACTATTACTCAGAACAGAGGAGAGGCACTGAGGCCAGAATTGTTTTGTTTCTGCCATCTTGGCTTCCTGCACTTTTTCCAGTTGATAATAGGTGTTCAATAAACACTTGTTGATATGAATAGAATAATTTCATTAGATCTTTACTGGCAAACAACCACTTCTCAATGATCAAGATATTTATAATGCTACTTCTGCCTTCACTAGTCTCAGGATTATCTGTTCTTTTTGTACCTATCTGTCAGGATTCAAATTAGATGGAAGAGATGGGCCAATGATTCAGGATAGTCAGGGTAATTTTTAGTAAGATGTTTGCAGAACAGAGGATCACTCTGTCTCCTAGCCCCAAACCTAAAATGATCCAAAGCCAGCAGACAAGCCAGCAATTGAGACAACTTAGCATCAAGGCAACTTTGGACTGACTTTAGTCTGACTATGAACATTGGTTTTAGTAAATGGGCTTGGCTTATTACTTGGCCCCTATGAATAAATTACATCCTGGTACTACATTTTCAGGAAATGGCTTCCTGTATGGCTTTTGCTTTTGTTTTTGTTTCTGGATTCTTCAACTGCACCATCCTTGGGCTACATCACACACCTGAAATCAGGTTCCCATTCAACATCTAATCTCTACACCAGTATTTCATACAAGACAGCACTTCCCACTTTATAGGAAGAGTTGTTACAGGTTTCCCTGTTATGAGATATGACAAATCTGGTCCTGTCCTGAAGTTCAGTCTCTGGGGACAGACCCTGCTACTTCCTGTGGACCTCTTTGCCACCAATCAGGTCTGTACAGCTGGGTGATTTCCAAACCATTTTCCTGACATCATGCTTTTTCTGATCACCTGCTGCTCAGGTTGTCATGGCAGTCTGTCACCCACAGTAGTGAAGTGATCTCCATGCAGAGCCTCCCATCACCACCTGGGCCCAGCATGGATGACAGCAAAGTCTGTCATGATCACTGGCTGGTGGTGAGGGCTGACTCTCAACAAACTCGGCTGAAAAACAACACAGTAGCATTTCTTCTCCATAAAGATACCAAAGCCAAGGTAACATGCAAATGTCATATAATATGAGTCCTACTTTCTCAGAAGTGGTATGAATTCTTTCTTCTAACAAAAATGAAATAATAGGAGCAATATTTTAATTTACCAAAGCCTTGCTCAAAGAACTTAGACTAAAACCCCAGACTCAAAGACACACAATAAATATGAGGTTTTACAAAAATGAGGGCTAATTACAGAGAGGGGGGTTGGCTTTTTTTATTTATCTGTGATCAATCTTTCAGAGACATTTAGATGCAAAACAGACTAATTCTATGCTACTGAAGATGTGAGTAATTGTTTCTGCCACTCATCATCTATGGTAATATGCCAAGTAATTCAGATAAATATTTGAAATGAGAGACCAAAATCTTTCAGAAATGAGCAAGCTAACGATTACCTCAATTTTTTCCCCTAGTTTAAAATTTTCTAGGACAGATATCTTTGTATACTCTGGCATAAAAGAGATTTTTGTTATTTTAGAGGGTAGTAGAGGTGGTAGAAGAGATGACAGTGCATAGGGATGGGGGGGTGGATAGTGGAAGAGAAAATAAAAATCAATGTTTAAACACAGCGAATTGATTTGTGTTTATTCTCTTCAGGTATTGCATCACTGTCCTGCATAATATAGGAACAATAACTATTTTAGGGTGGAAAGATCTGGCACAAGGCCACAGTTATTTTTGCAGGGGCAACCTTAGAGAGTTCATACAGGTAACTTTCTCACTTTGTAGATGAGGACGCTGAGGACCAGTAAGATGTTGAGAGCATGACCCACTCTGCAGCTTCATACAAATTCTCTACCTATCACATTACGTAGACTTCTACATAAACATACATTTGGATCCCTCTTTCTTTGGGGAACTATGTCAAAGTTTGTTAACAAAACACTGTATTCTATAAATCAAATGGCTGTTCTAAACTCTATGCAGGACAGATTCAGTGAGTGAAATTTTAAGGACAATGGGGAAACGACCCAGAAAAGAAAGTGAGGTAGAGCAGGGACATGGGATAAGCATCATGATTAATTTTTCCTGCCTATTAGCAAAGGCCTAGTTTATTCTTTAACTTAAACTTTACCATGTTGTTTCCCCTTGTTCTAGTTACATTACTCAATTAAGTACTACTGCATCTGAGACAGGGGACATACCTCCAGAGTGTAACCAGGACAGAGAGCAGACTCTGGAGTGTTAATTAACCTATGTATCTATTTTGATGGATAAAGAATGGCAAAGTACAAATCAACAATGACAACCCCGTTCTTAAGACAAAACTTCCAAGGAATTATTAACCACCTGTATACATCATGCCTTTTACTG
This sequence comes from Manis pentadactyla, assembly GCF_030020395.1. Classification (NCBI taxonomy): domain Eukaryota; kingdom Metazoa; phylum Chordata; class Mammalia; order Pholidota; family Manidae; genus Manis; species Manis pentadactyla. The sequence goes on along the minus strand of NC_080021.1, from coordinate 79,387,114 downwards.
GGCCTACTCAAAAGGCTTTATAAAAACCTATACACAAACCTTTAAGTGCACCTCTTCTCTGAGGCTGCCCACACTCCCCTTTTCTTTACAATGTGTACTTTGCATTAAATAAAACCTTCTTGCTGCTGAGCTTATTACACTTTGTTTCCAAGTTCTTCCAGGACTTTTGGGAGGTTAGTAAGAGACCTGTTTCCATCACTGGTAAGTGACTTTGCTACCTTGCTATTTTGTTCAACTTTCTAGTCATAAATGCAAGCCTTTTCTCTCTCCCTATTTTATTTCAGACAAGTAGGGAAGTGGCCGCAGAGACCTCTGATTTGGGGGCTTGCACGTTCCCATCACCTGGGTGACCCGGACAGGGCTGCAGCCATACATACGATCATGTTCTTTAACAGCCTGCCTGAACATCTCCTTTTCTTTATTTTGGGAAGTTCTAAGACCATAAACTCATTCCATCCAGGGTTCTGCAGCTTCCCCAGTTCTGGGGTGGTAGGGATATAATCCCCACACCAAGCAGATCCAAAAGGACATTGGAATGCCGCGTGACCCCGGCTTTAGGAGTTAGCAAGGGATTTTTCCTCTGCTGAGCTGTACTTCAATGAAATTCCCTCTCCTTCCTCTGTTCTTTCTTGCTTTCCACCTGCGTACGTGACTGCATGTATAAATGGGCCACTCTTTCTGGCACTGCTCAACTTTGACACTTTTTTTTTTTACTTTGTTTGTAGTGAATTCCTTCTCACTTGTACTTGTTCGACCTCCTTGTAAATTCTTTCTCAATCAGAGTCAAGGACCTTCTCCTGGATTGAGGTTTCATCTAGAGTGCAGAAAAGAAACCACCCGAGACAAGACTGCTGGCAACAAAAGGACATAAAAAAGAGGAGGAAAATGTAAAGTAACATGACTAAGGATAGAATGCAAGTGATGCTTAAAGTTGAAAAGTTTTAAGTGTAATAAGCAGGTGCTTTAAAGAAAATTCTGGAGAACTCCAATGAGTTAGGTGCTGATATCAGCCACCACTAATTCAAGTCTTCCTGACACAATCGTTTCATGGGAGATACTGGTTACAGATTTAATTGACCAAGTGCCTCTTATATGTCAGGAAAGAAATATTAGTCCTTAACTATTACAAGTAAATTTAATCAGCCTCAGGCTATTTTTAACAAAGGCTACAGAGTCATCTCCACACTCTCCCTAACTCCTCTGGCAGCTTTATTTTTTAAGCCATAGAAATTAAGTGTTTATTAAAAGCTTCCCAGCCAGTGATTCCTTTCAATTATCAGTCCCCTTAAGATCTGATATCCTTCTGTTATTCCCTTAAGAACCATTTTAGCAGGAATCGCACTTAATATTGAATTTGCACCAGAGAAATTCACTAGATACAAAGAGTATAAGAATTCCTTTATGCATTGCAGAGGTTCTTTTAATTCAGTTCAAACCACTGTGCCTCCTAATCATATCAAATACTCTTGGGGGTTGAGGTAGAGAATGGGTGGAGGGAGCAGGACCAGAGGAAAGAACAAGGTGAAGGAAGGGGAACTGGGTGTTCCCTCTAGGCTAGGGGCAGTACAGGGAAGAGGTGGAGCAGGACCCAAGGAAGGGACTAAGGCAAGGAGGGAGCAATGGGGTTTTCAAGTGCATTAGCTGGAATACGAGACAGCTGACTTTGTAAACCATATTTCTAAACCCAAGTCAATGTGGTTTCCTTTCATGCCCTCTAAAAATGATAAATTTCTATAACAGCATTTCAGCTATAGATATATTTGGGCTCTAATCAACTTTGAAAAGGGGGTTTATCTAGACAAGTCATGATGTTATTCCTGAATCAAAGGTACAGGCATGTCCTAAGCTCAACCACTACGAGCATGAGAGCGGGGTGGACTGCCTCAGCCGGAGCCTGCGTGTCCCCTTCTTCACAGCCTGAGACTTGGTGCTGCTGGTCACAAGAGCAAGGACAGGAAGATTCGGCATTTGGGTAAGGAACTTCCCTCAAGAGACATTCAAAATAAGAGAAAATGCATGTGACCATGCTTTAGAAATTGTAAAATATCAACATGAATATTATTGTTGTGGAGAGGGATCCCATAAAATGGTTCATCTAAAATCTGGCAGAGCCTTATGTTTTAAAGACTCCACTGAGTCAAACAACCGGCTTGAAGGGCCTTTACTTTCTGTTGATTTTGGCTTCATGCAGCCCTGAGCCAAGGCCTCCCAGCCCAGGATGGCAGGAACCTAATGAAGTTCATCAACGAGTCTTCTTGCTTTTAGTTCAAGTTACATTAAACCATGAGGGTCCACCCAGGTTTTAGGATTTCCAGAGAGATGCTATAGTTTTCCTGTGTTAAGCATTTTACTCAGGGAAGCGCACTGAAAATATGGGAAGTGCATTAAAAATGTCAGTGTTTCTTTAAATCTGTAGTTGTGGACAGCCACTTTCTCCTTTTCACAGAACACTGGTTAAGCACATCTTGGGTATTTTCTGGACTGAAAGGCATAAAGAGGTGGTTTCGTAGAATGAAGAGTTTTTCCAGTTTGAAAGGGTTCTAGGTTCCTCCTGGGAATGACACAGCCAAGGGTGTGGTCACCAGCGGTGGAGCTGCCCAGAAGTCTCCCTCAGAGAGCAGGTTAGTTGTCCTGGCAAAGCTCTGTTTATTTATTCTGCAACATTGCCCAGAAAATGCTCCTTGCTGACACTGACTCAGACTGGACAGGAAACTCAACCCTTTATTGCATTTCCAAAAACTCCTTTGGAGCCATTGGATGGTAAACTCCTGACCTTGAGCACCTGGCTTGCTCATCTCTGTGTCCTTGGAGCCCAGCACAGTGCTGGGTACATGACAGCTGGTCTATGAATGAGTGAGTGCTAAAACTAACTGCTAATGAAATTACTACCTGCCCTTTAAAATTGGTCTCCCTTTCCCATTCCACTCAGGTATAAAGTTGACACATTGCTCTACCCTGGAATTGTTCTTTCAGTAGGACAATCAGGAAATACACTTTAAGTCTTAAAGATTGTTAGTAATGAAAACAATGCCATAAAATCACCCAGTTCAGGAACAGCAAATGCATGGCATTGTGTTCTCTCTCACCTCTCCTGACCTTGTAGTCAACATTGCTGGTCCATCAGGACATTCCTTCCATGTGGACCCTGAGCCTTCTCCACACTGACCTAGCACTGCAGGAGAACCTGCCTTCCCTGCTTCATCTACCTGATTGTACCATTTTATGGATAGAAAAGCTGAATTCTTCAGAATCAGAATGTAAGCCGGCTCTCCCGACAGCTGGGCCGGAGGACAGGATTAGCTCCCAGGCATCGGCAGGGGATTCTCATTGTGTTCTCTGTCTCCCTCTGTCCAAGCTTTTTTTGTTGTTAACTGCTTTGGGTGCAGAGAGTAAGAACATATGGATTAACAGCAATGACAAACTTTGCAAAAGTATTTTCTAAATTTATGTTCTTCCATAATCATGAGCAAAATGAGGGTGAACTGCCTTAAAAATTCTAAATAGAAAAAAAGAAATCTTGAAATTGTGTTATTTGTTTTAAGCTATGTCTAAATATCACTTCATAAATACCATACTGGCTGTATACTTGCTGTCATATAAAAAATGCCTTTCTTTAACACTGATGGGGAAAGTTTTCTCTATATATGAATCTTTACCATGCTCACAGTTCCTAAACAACAAAAATTTTAAAAAGATTAGCATTAGGAGTATACCTTAAAGGCAGAATATTTATGCTGAAAGAAAAATATTATGCTCAAAAAATTCTACTCCTTAAAGAGAAACATTTACACTTCATCTTATCAGAAATACTAACCAATCCTCCAGTAATCTTTGTGTAACAAAAAGGTGTTTGTATCAGCCTGGCAGTTTCTCAAGGAATTGAATGTCAGAACAAATAGTGCCCACCTGCTGCTCTTCAAGGTCAATACCCCAGAGATGTGGGCTTGGGGCAGGAAGAGCATCCCAGGTTATCTTCAGCCCAAGGAAGACCTATTAGGACTACCAGGTTTCCCAGGGTCAAAACCCTCATGCCTGGGGTTGGGATGTAATTGAATTACCTCTGGTACAGGGAATAACCTCCCTGACCTAAATTCAGGGAGCTGTCTGCCAGCTTTTGTTTGGCACTGGGTGGCTCATAATTTGATTCACATTTTAAAATCTTAATTGCTACAATAACCGTGCCTGCCAAGTTCACCATTTGGCCAAAGCCTTAAAAGAATTTTAACCAAAGGATGGAATTTCCATCTGGGGTTGGCTGAACCCTGGAATTACCGCTGCTCCTGCTGGGTGCTCTCTTCCTCAGATTCATTCACTAAGGGCTGACCACAATTGCAGCCCACCTGTAAACCCTAAGTTACCATCACCTTGGAGAGCTGTTGCTGACAAGAATTAGTCTACTCACTGGGAAGACAGAAACTGTAGGGCCTCAGGGTTTAAACAATGGGGCCAGAATTATTCCTAACTCTGGAGAAAAACTGAGCAAAACAACTCACTTTTATTCTAATTAGGCATTCTGGAATGACTGGTTTCCCAGAGGACCACCACTTTCTACCAGGAGCCCCAGGGAGCAGATCTATGGCCATCCTTCCCTGGTCAAACCAACGGCGGCAGCAGGGGCCTCAGCAGCCTTGAAGTCACTTCTGATATTCAGTACATGTCCCTTTCTATAAAAGAATGGCACCCAGTAGTATGGAACTTACTTTTGTAAATTACCATTGTAACCTTTCTTTCACACCAGTTGGCTTATGGGGTATTTGACCAGACTGAATAAGCAGACACCCCCATCTAGTGGCTTCCATAGCTGCCTGCTATCTCTCAGCATCTTGGGGCTGGTGGCTGCCCAGACATCACACTGCTGCTATGTAGCTCCTGCACTTATTTCTGTTGGAGCCAGAAACTGCCAAGGGTACTGCATCCAAAGCCATAATGCCATTTTGATCTTTTTCTGAAGTAAATTTCAGCAAATCAGCTCTCCCTTCACTCCGCCCATTGCTCTAATAGCGTCCTCAGAATGGGTTGGACAGTAGGCTTATACAAATCAATGTTATAGCTTCTTGACAATTACTGTTTATCCAACCCTAAAGTATTCCTCCTACTCATGATACTGATGTTGTAAAAAGAATACAATGTCTATAGCAATTTTTATTTCAAAGAGTGAATTAGGGAATCTATCAAAGCACTAAAAGACTGGGAAATGCATAATAATAACACTTTTTACTAGGGATTCAATCTACCAAGGGAATTATGTGTGCTTTATATAAACCACAATATTAAAACAGCAATTAAAATGCTAAATTCCTATAAAGGAAGGAGAATAATGTAACCAAACAACTATGTCATGTGTGTCTTTAAGCAAAAATAATCAAATGCTCTGTCTTGTTTAAAGAATCTAAGTGCAAAACTAAGGGGCAAGACTAAAAGATGACCATCTAACGACCACAACAATCTGGGTCTTTCCTCTTTCTCCTTGTCTTGATCCTCCCTATGAGCTGAAGATGACAGGAGGGGTCTTAGACTATAGCTGGCTTTTGGATTCTCGTGATTTGAGCTTTATCAGAAAGTTTTCAATTAATTCTATCTTTTTTACCTTCATTATAAAAACAGAAACTCATGAAATTCATGAAAAGAGACTACTTCTAAACAAGATCCTGATGGGCATTAATTATACTGATGATGGACTATTGTTCTACCACTATCTCAACAGAAGGAACATTGGTAACCATGTAATCAATCGTATCAATGAAACAAGTATCATATATATTACTTAAAGTCTCATGTAATGAGCCTTGAAAAAGACAAAGGTTTTATTGTAGGTTGGCAAGGTACGAATTATTGGTAATGTGAATCAACAGAAATATCTAAGTGAGTCTCCTATTTTCAGAAAGAAATCTCTCACTTTTCCCATCAGGGTAAAAAAAAGTTAGGGTGGGCACAGACAAAAACTTTAGTACCCACACCTAAAAACCACAGAACAGGGTTAGAAGTGGCTACATTTGCAACTAAAAATCATAAGAGGCTCAGGGCTAAAAGCTTTTTGGATAAATTATCCTCATTTGACCATGAAATTAAATTGTGCTAGAACAGGCTTTTCAGAGCAAATCTAAACGAGAATCTACTGATTTGATTCAGTAGCTGGTAGACTCCTCTGGACCACAGAATGAGGAAAATCCATAACATTATTAACATAATCAACCATGGAAGCTCTTCTTGTGTTAATTTTTTTTAAGCTAAATTACAGAGGCATTTTTTGTTGTTTAAGGCTTTACATAAATTTTGTTTCACCTTCCATCATGCAAAGATTATAAAAATTTTATGTCTACCTAGCTTCAACTCTTTAAAAACGATTAATGTGTTCCCAGTGACTCCTCTCTCTAAAATAGGTGGATGTTAACGGGAAAACAGAATCTAGTCTACAGGTTATCATCTCATTGTAAATTAGGAAATTTGGATCCTCTTCTCCACTGTTACCTGTTTCTACTCAAACTGTGTGTGACGCTAAGACTACAAATTAACTTACATCACTCACTTCCTGGCCCAGCCCCTCCTCACCTTCCAGCCTTTAGCTGTTCCTCTCTCCTTCAACCCACTTATCCTGGCCTTATTTTTAATTCCTGGAATGTCATGTTCTCTTTAGCTAGTTGGACATATCTCACCATTTTCCTATTTTGCTTTGCTAGTTTTTTCTTTTCCTTCATTTTTCTCCTGAAATTACTCCCTCCGCTGTTCCCTGGCCCCTAGGCTGAATTAAGACTAACTCCTCTGTGTTCTTCCACATCCTGTGTGCATTTAGCCCCTCCTAATCATGTGTCTACTTGTCACTTTACTCCACCACATTATAAGTGCCATTAAGAGAGAAAAGCTCTGCCTTGCAGATGCTGCCAATATTTTCCCCATGCCCCCTTGGGTCCCTCTTTCATTTTCAGGGATGCCAGCTCCCTGTGTGCTTTCACTCTTATAAAAGCCAACAGTTGCATTTTTTGCCAAAGTGCTGCCCTCAGGCCATCACAAGTTGCTTTGCTAGCTCCTGTGCCGAGCAGGTAATGACTGTGAATTTTCCTAAGTGTGGACTGCCTAAAATAATGATGGGGGATTAGGGGTATAAGTACCACAGTTCCCTGGTGGAGATGATGCTGGTGGTGATTTTTATCATCTCTAGCACTCTCTGCAGGACTGACACTAAGACACCCTCTGTGGGTCTTAGCTTGACCTTCTCTATCTCACAGCACCGCCTGCCCCATTTTTCCTGGGTACTACAAATAAACCTATTCTCATGAATTCCCTGCTCAGGGTCTGCTTTTGGGGGAACTCAACCTGAGTCTCAGGGACTCCCCATAAATGATTCTTGAGTGAATTGATGCATCTTGGTAACTGGTGCAGACACAGAATCACTCCAAATCAGAGTCTTAACCCGCTTATTCTATGGCTTGGGGCTCAGAGATGGTCTCACTTGTCCAGACTTACTTGGTGAGCCAATGACAAAGCAAGTCTGCTAACACCGATGTTCCTTCCACTCAATTGTTTACCCTTTATTCTGTGATTTCACACAGTTCCTTTGACGAGAATAATCTGAACCTTTAGTTCTTTCAATCTGAACCATAATAATCAGGCCACTGATAAGAACTAATATTTATTGACTTCTTGCCATGTGTTAAGCATTATGCTAAATCATTTATTGCATTACTCCATTTGAAACTCACAACAATCCATGAAATAGGAAATACTATTTCCTCATTTTATAGATAAGAAAACTGAGGCTTAGAAAGGATGAAAGGATGATAACCTTGCCAAAGGTCACAAACCTACTGGATACAAATTAAGGTGTTGGCAGGTCTGTGTTATTTTCTGAAGGTTCTAGGGAAGAATCCATATCCTTGCCTTTTCCAGCTTCTAAAGGCCCCTGCACTCATTGGCTCACTGTCCTCTACATCTATCTTCAAAGCCAGTAGGAATGGATTAGGTTTTCCTCACATTGTACCCCTTCGACCTCCTCTTTGCTTCCCTCTTCTATTTCTGAGGACACTTCAAATTAAATTGGGCCTATCCATAAAACTCAGGATAATATCTCCATCTCAAGGTCATCTGATTAGCAAGTTCAATTCCATCTGCAATCTTAATTCACCTTTGCCATGTAACATAACATATTTACAGGTTCTGGGGATTAGGATATAGACTCAGTTTGCTTATCCATTTACCTTTTGCAGATAGTTAGGACTGATTCTAGTTTTTATCTATTTCAGATAAAGCTTCAATGAACATTCAAGTACATGGTTTTGTGCAAACATAAGTTTTCATTTCTCTAGTATAAATGCTTAAAACAGAATTGCTAGATTGTATGGTAGGGGTATGTTTAATTTTATAAGAAACTGCCAAGCTATTTTCCAGAGTGGCTCTACCATTTCACATTCAATTCACCAGCAATACATGAATGATTCAGTTTCTCCACATCCTTACCAGCAATGGTTATTGTCACTATTTTTTATTTTAGCATTTTGATAGCTGTGCAGTGATATCTCCTTGTGGTTTTAATTTTTACTTCACTAATCACTAATCATGTTGAACATCTTTTCATGTGTTTATCTGCCATCTGTAAATCTTCTTCAGTAAAATGACTCTTTATATCTTTTGCGCAGTTTCTAATTACATTGCTTGTTTTTTATCTGTTGAGTTTTGAGAGTTCCTTATATCTTTTAGATACTAGTTCTTTGTACAAGTTCTCAGACTCAAAAAGACATATGCACTACTATGTTTATTGCACCACTATTTACAATAGTGAAGAAATGGAAGCAACCTACGTGTCCATCAGTAGATGAATGGATAAAGAAGATGTGGTACATACATATAATGGAATACTATTCAGCCATAAAAAAGAAATAAATCCTACCATTTGCAACAACATGGATGGAGCTAGAGGGTATTAAGCTCAGTGAAATAACCCAGGCAGAGAAAGGCAAGTACCAAATGATTTCCCTCATTTGTGGAGTATAACAACAAGCAAAACTGAAGGAATAAAACAGCAGCAGACTCACAAACTCTAAGAAGGGACTAGCAGTTACCAAAGAGGAGGGGTGGGGGAGGGCTGGTGGGGAGGGAGGGAGAAGGGGATTGAGGAGTATTATGATTAGTACACATGGTGTGGGGGGATCATGGGGAAGACAGTGTAGCACAGAGAAGACAAGTAGTGACTCTGTGCCATCTTACTAAACTGATGGACAGTGACTGCAGTCGGATATGGGGGGTCTCAGTAATATGGGTGAATGTAGTAACCACATTGTTTTTCACGTGAAACCTTCATAAGAGTGTATATCAATAACATCTTAGTTTAAAAAATTGTTTAAAAAAAAGAACTCATTGCCTAGTCTTATATCCTAAAGGTTTTCTCCAATGTTTTATTCCTAAAACTTTCATACTTAAAGGTTTTACTTTTAGTTTATGATTCATGTTAGTTAATTTGTGTATAAGGTGTGAGGTTGAGGTTGAGATTCACTTTTGTTGGCCTGTGGATGCCCAGGTGCCCAGTACCAATTGTTTCACTCCAAGGCTAGCCTTCTTTCATTGAGTTGCCCTTACACCTTTGGCAAAGTTGAGCACATTTCTGTGGATCCACATATTTTATAGCATGTTGTTTCCTTATCTTTTTTTGCACTGTTTTAGGAGCTGATTTTCTTATTCTCACTTACATTTGATCTTTTTCACTGTGTCTCTATCCTTTAAAGTTGAATAGCTACCTATAGGACATGCTGAGTAGCAAAGTACAATATCACTGAAATGAGCATTTCCTTAAATGAAATCAGCCTACTATCCTTTTCAATGTTTATGAACCATGTAAAGTTTATCTGCCCACATGCACAGCTTTCTGACAAAAAATGCACACAGCTTTTATTTATCTGTTTTGGAATAGGTAAATATGCCCTACTTAAAACAAAACTGTGGCATGTGAAGTTTGCCTTCCCCAGGCATTGTCTAGATCTCAAGATTCTTGTCCTGTTTTCACCCAAATTTTTCAGCCCCTTTGGCTAGTTCCTCGTAGTCAGAAAGGGAAGACAAAGTGATTTATTTACATTTCTTGATTGAATTCATTGGAATTCATTTATGCTTAAATGTTACACTTGAAATTTATTTATACGTGAAAGCTTTTGATACCTGATTCTGGTAGGAAAGAGTGTTATTTTAATTGGTGGGAGGGTGATAAAGATATTTCATGAATCAGTAAGCCAACTCGGAATTTTTTTTCCTTAAGTGATTTGAGAGGGTTATTGAATTTGGTGAGTCAGAAAGGGGAACTGCTGGAATTCTATTAGGCATATTTCCCAGACATTAGTAGTATTATTCCTAATGTTTAAATAGTGCTGTGTTTTTTAAGTTAATAAGGAATTTTATACAATATTTAAAATATAATTCTCTCCTGGCCATTGTTAGGTATTATTATACCCAATTTAGATAGGGAAAGTCCGTGACATGTAAATTTAACTGAAGTCATCTGACTTCAAGTCCAATATTCACTCTGCTCTAACAAGCTCACAGGCAATTTGGAAGTGAGAGGAGAAGCTCCACAGTCTTCCAGTCTGCACTCCCTTTCTCTAGATTTCCTAGAACAACGAAGGGTCCAGGAATGCTTGTCTCAGCCCAGGAAGCTCCTTCTAGAGCAACACTGTCCAATGGCACTTTTTGCAAGGACAGAAATGTCCTACACTGGGATGCCCATATAGTGGTTACTAGCCAAATGTGGCTATTGAATACTTGGAATGTGGTTATATGCTAGGAGGAATTTAATTTTAATGTTACTTAGTTAGCATTTAAATCTGAATAGCTATTTGTGGCTAGTTGCTGCTGCACACGACAATGAGTTCCAGTCTTTCCATGTCTCTCCCATTTTCACTGGCTGAGTACAGTTTGGGTGCCTTCCCACCATCTCTGACCTTGGCCTACTCCTTAGCCTTACCAAACACAAATTAAGTATTTTAAATTTTCAATAATTTATTTAAGTGTTTAGTAATCTCATTTTTATTATCTCTCTTTTCTGATGTCATGAAGCTTGTTTTTCTGCCTCTATATAAGGTGTCTGATGAGAGAACATCCTTATGGACCTCACTTTATCACTATTATTCTCAAGTTAAAATATATTCCTCCTTTACTCTTAGCCTTATCACAGTCAGCTGTTCATTGTTCCCTCCTTCCCCCACAAACGTTTGCCTTCCAGAAACCCTATTCCCAGGAAATTCTTCTCCAATGGTGTTGTCATCTTTTCTGGGGTCATCATCTTGCCTTAATGAACCTGACTTTGTCTTGCAGACCCTCAAGTGAAACCATCTTCTGACCCCACGTTTAGTAAGAAGCCCACACTGAGGGTGGCCCAGTGTCCTCTCCTCTCCCTAGGGTTGTTCCCCACACTTATCCCTCCTCCTTACTCTAATGTCTCTCCTCATCATCTCTCCTTGCTGTCACTCACCAAAGTGTTTGGTACCTCATCATAAACTTACTTTTTACTCCAAGACCCATCACTATTCAGATGTTTTCATCACCCACAAGGACAATATACCTGAGACTTGACAGCCTTACCTACTCAAATCCCTTAACCTCAAGAACTTCATTGTCACCCACTTTATAGCAATTGCCTGTTGCTATCCTTGACCTGGGCGTCATTTCACATACACTCAAGAAACTCTGGAACATGAACATCCCTGTCGCTGATCTACACCCCTCTATACCTCCCTTCTTCTCACTCAGATAAAGCTGCTCATCTAGTGCTGAACCAATAGAGGCTCATCTTCAACCCTCCATAGAGCTTTGCTTCCTTCAATGGGCAGCTTAGAATCTGTCCTCTATCATTTCAGTTGCTCATATGCCAGTGATTTCCACTCCCTTCCTTTATGGCCTCCTCCCACACTCACCTGTTCCTCTGAACAGCGTCTTTCACCTTTTCTATACCTGAGCTATAATGTGCTGCCTGAGAAGTCACCCTATCTCCATGCTCTTATCTATGAACTTAACGGTTCTCCAACTTCAGTGAAGCCATCAACACTGCCAGACAGTCCACCTCCCGTGCTCCAAAATCACTCTTCAGGCTGGCCTCATTCTCCAGGGATACAGCCTTCAGCCTATGGTTACACTGACAGTGCGGTAACGATGCCTAAGTTTGTATCTCTGGCACAAACCTCTCTCTTGGAGTCCTGGAGGATGGCTGTTTTTGGATGTCCAACAGCCATCTCGAATGTACCATGCCCCAAATGATGTCCAGCCTCTTCTAACATCCACAGAGCTGCCTCCTCCTGGTTCTCAGCCTTAGTGGCTTACACCAGCCAGCATTCTGTACACACAGCACCATTTCAGGTGTGACGCGACCCAGTCTCCCCCTTTACGTCACATCACCATGTTCTCTAGATTGACTACTACATTTCTCTCAATATGTTCCATCTTTTCATCCTCACTTTTACAATAATTCAGATCACAATAATTTTAACAGAACTCTCACCCTGTTATGTGCTCTCAATCAGATCAATTCACTGAATTATCTTTAACACATTAGCATTCTAATAAACAAAAATTATTATGTCCTTAACTGAAATTCTCCAATGATCTCCATTGCCCTCAGAATTGAGTTCACATTCTAAACCCCTCAGCACCCTCTAGATTATCTCTAATCCCACTGTTTGCTTCTCCCTTCATGCTTTAACTCCACAAATTATAAGCAGGTCATACCGAGCCTCTTAAATTTCCTTACTGTCATACATACACTCTTGCTCTCTCTGCATTATGCTCCCCATGCTGTCACGAATACCTTTATTCCCCATTTCGTCCTATGTGTACTTATTAGCACCTATTTATTAAGATTAGCAGGGAAAGATGAACTCATTTTTGAGAGCCATTCTATAAAAGAATTGACTGTTTTTCAAAAAATGTCAATGTAATGAAAGGTAAGATAAACCTTAAGAAAACTAAAGAAATCTGACACCTAAATGCAACATACAGTCCTGGACTAGATCCTGTGTTAGAGGAGAAAAAGGTAATAAGGTGAACAATTGGAAATAGAGCAATAGGGACTATAAACCAGTAAGAGATCTGTATCAATGCTAATTTCCTGAATTTGATAACTGTGTATTAGATGTAACATCTATTATTACATTAGAGAATATCCTTCTTCCCTGGAAATCACACTGAAGTATTAAAGGGTAAAGGAGCATGATACATCCAGGTTATTCTCAAATTGCTCAGAAAAAATAAATTTTATACAAACATTTTTTTTTTCCCCTTTCTCCCTTCCTCCCTTCCTCCCCACCTGCCCTCCCCTTTGGTAACCGCTAGTCTCTTCTTGGAGTCTGTGAGTCTGCTGCTGTTTTGTTCCTCCAATTTTGCTTGTTGTTATACTCCACAAATGAGGGAAATCACTTGGTACTTGTCTTTCTCTGCCTGGCTTATTACACTGAGCATAATATCCTCCAGCTCCATCCATGTTGTTGCAAATGGTAGGATTTGTTGCTTTCTATGACTGAATAGTATTCCATTGTGTATGTGTACTATCTCTTCTGTACTCATTCATCTACTGATGGACACTTAGGTTGCTTCCATATTTTGGCTATTGCAAATAGTGCTGTGATAAACATAGGGGTGGCATATGTGTTTTTGAATCTGAGAACTTGTATATACACACATATTATTACATGTAACTATCTACATATACAGTGGTATATATACACACACCCATGCAGAGAGAAAGAGGAGAAAATGATTAAACAAATGTGGTAATATGCTAAACTTGGTGATTTTAGGGCAAGGGGCAAAAGAGATCTGTGTATTCTTCTTGCAACTTTTCTATAAGCTTGAAATTATTTTACCAAAAAAAGTTAAAAAGGAAATTCTAGGATTTGTGATTTCTAGTTTTGTAAATGTTCTCAGGCAAATGTTCCCATCACTATTTTTGGTATATAAGAGCTAAATTTAAAAGGTGTTATAGAAATTCTTACAGTGTAAATTTTTTTTAATTGCTGGGTAAAAGCCAGAAGAATAGACTGGAAGTATAATTAATCATATGGACTGTTTAGAGAAATTCTGATTGTATTCAAAATTATATTGTCACTGGATGATGGAATTATTGATGTAATTTTATATGATTTTATTTTCTTTACCTTAAGTAAATGTGAGTAAATTGGTTAATAAAATTGAAAATAAATTTAAGATGCTTTAACAATGAACAGAAGAGAGAAAAGAAAGTAAATAGGCTCCATCACCCCCACAGTCTTGATTGTTAGGGTCTGGGAGTAAAGCCCTTTAGACAGAGCCTTCTACTTTAGGAACATCTTATGTTACTTGATTGTCCACAGGCCTAAGGAATCTAAGTATGTTATTCTTAGAGAAAGAAGTATTCACAACAATTTTTGTATATTTAAAAGTTATGACAATTTTCCACATCTTCCTTATTTCCATCCCTTTTCCAATAAAATGGCAACCCTGGGTTCTACCCGATAAGGACATACTTTTACATCCCAATAGATCACAACAAGATGATATGACAGGCACCTTATGCCAAATCTCAAAAATCCCCTAAATTCTGTGCCCTATATGCCAGTGTTGAATGTTGTAGGTTTTTTGAGGACCGGGACCCTGTCTGTTTCAACCACTGTTGAGTACCCAGCATTTAGTGATTTTTATCAAATATTTCATGCAGAAATAACACCATTCTAGCTCATCTTGCTTGAGTTGAACATTGTCTACTCCTTCTAATTTTTTAATTTTAATTTAGCATAATATCTTGGTTTTAGTTCATAAAATATGAATTAAGTATTACTTATTCATCAGATTTGATGGTTCCAGTCTGAACTTGGAGCCCCTGCTAAGTCTGTTCCCCAAGCACCTGACACCTCTTCCTGTTACTGCATCAACCAGACTGTATTGCAATGAACTGTTTCTAGTCTGTGCAAACCCTCCAGGCCCAACCTAAGAGAACATAAGCTCCTTGAAGCATTTATTCATATGTCTAGAATATCATGTGGTATAGAATTGGTTTTAAAAGTGTATCTTCCTTTGTTGATAAATCTAATTTGACATTCTTATTTTAAGATGAACAAACAGAGGCCTTGGGCTGTTAAACCTCTTGTTCAGGACCACACAACTAGATATTTACAGACAGTAAAAGAACCCAGACTTCTTCATTACTCGCCACTGCTCTTTCTTTTATAACATAATGCTGTTCTTTCTTTTGAATATCTGTGTATGCTCATAAACACACAAATGTTTCACTCCAAAACAAAAGCTGTAGTGAGTGTGAAAACTGCTGATTTCAGCTGTCTTGACTGACTTTTCCAATATTAAGTTCTCCCCTGAAACTGCCTCTTCTCAGGCAATTTCTTTCTATCTAAACTTCCATCTTCTGATCTCAACAGAAGCTCAACCATGACCTTTTATGTATGCATGATGGGTCATTATTGTTCATTAACTCCCTAAATTTTCATTGAAATTGGGTTCCAAGGATGAGTTTCTGTGTGGGATCTGCATTTGTTTTCCCCATAAGGAAAAAATAATAATAATGGCAAATTAGGAAGATGGATAAAGGAGCCAAGGCCTTAATTAACAATGAAATAACTTGACTGTAACTTAACAGATAATTATGACATAACCATTAGCTGCTACCCAATACCCAATCCAGACCCTTCTTTTAATAATAGGATGTCACATTTTAGCTGGTCATATGGCCATTCAGCCATGGAATCATTTTGCAGACTCCCTGGAGTCCATGGAGGGTGGCCCTAGACTAACTTTTGTACAAGGAAATGAGAATGCAAGTGATATGTGCAGTATCTGCTCACCCCCTTACAGGGAAAGGAGATGGCCCTGCCTGACTCTCTTTCCTGTTGTGCTGCCTGGAATCCCAGAATGTCAGTGGTAGACAGAGCAGTCATCTTCAATATAAGACGGACGATGTGTGACCAGGCTGTCAGAGCAACAGGATATAAGCAGCCTGGATCTGTCCAGCCCCATACCAGCCATGGCCCATTTGTCATCCTTCAGTATGAGAGAGAAATAAACGATCTTATCCATGTCACTGTTATTTTGCATTTGTCTGTTACAGCCTACAAACTGATAGCCTATGAAATACAATCTTCATTTAATGCTATTCAATCAAAGTCAAAGATTTGTGGAGTATGAAATAATACAAATGGAACGAAACAACTAAAACCACTTGAACATAAAGTGAATTCCTATGATCAAAAAATCTGCCCCATTTATATGCTATCAGGAATAGATAATTAGTACTTATACTCTATTGGGCATTTTAAATGTCATTTTTTGGCAATAAACTTAGTGGACAAAATTCTAATCAAGAAGAAGGCTGAAATCCAGTGAGTGCCAAGCAAACATACTGTGTAAATCAATAAGTGCCTCTTCTTATGCCAACGATCCTATTTACATGTACACAGCTTTTACCCCTTATGTCCCACCACTTCACACAACCCATTTCTCCAGCTAAGCTGATTTACAGTTTGATGCAAGAATCATTTCATATACTGTTGCTGTTTCTTTGCCCATGCTACTATACATATTACGTGCTCAATTAATATGTATGGAGAAAATGGTTGGACATTTCTTCAGTTTAGTCAAAATTAAAGTGCAAGCCTCAAAATCCATCTCCTCCAAGAAATATTACCTGATGCTCTTGGCTGGAAAAGATCTCCTCTTTCCCTGACTTCTCATAATACCTTTCCTTTGTCTCTCTCATGTCATTTATCACTATTTGCTGTCACAGAAATTCATATTATTTCCTCCTCCTGCCTATGTGGAACTTGGAAGCAATGGCAGATGTGAACCCATGCCAGAATCACCTCTCCATTCCTTGTATGGCTAGCATAATTTCTTACACTTAGTGTTAGTAGTATTAACACATACATTAATACACAGTATGAAATACATATGTTTTGCAGATATATTTTTAGCATGAATTATCTGAAGTGGTTTTGCTGATATGGCATGGAGAGGAAACAATGAACAGAAAAGAAATGAAAGAGATATGTTAATTTAATGGTCTTCTATTGGCTTCTTAAGGAGCAAAGGGGAATTGGATTGGATGAGGTTAATTATGGGAACGTGGTTGGGTAACATTTTCAACTGGTTTTGTATGAATTTCCTCACTGGAATCCTGAGGGTTTCCTCTCTCCCCTATGTCACTAAGTAAAACCAGAAACAAAGGTTGCAAATACTCAGCTCTTAAGCGACCAGAGCAAGCAGTCCAAGTGATGGAAGAATTCTGGGGACTGCTATGAGAATGATTTTTCCAAATCCTGAGATGCTAGGTAGGCAGATTTAAGAGTTCTAGAGACAAAGAGGGAGCCACAGAGCAAACGTAAACCATTCCAGGAAGCTGTGGAGCTGGAGTCAGAGTGAATTGTTCCTCTTGATACCATCTATTGAGGATTACCAATCCCCAGATGTTGTCCATCAACTGTCCAGTTGGAGATACGCTTATTTGTGTCCAATCCTCTTCCTGGTGGTAACTGGAATGGATAGCTTAAATACAGATATACAAAAATCACAAATTGATTGATATTTTTACCTGAGTATTTTATTGCCCAACTGTTAGTCTAAATTAGCCATATGAAGGTAATTACGACAGAAACATGATTTGACACTGAAATCATAATCCATAAAGGAAGATTAATAAGTATCATCAAAATCAAAAACTTTTGCTCTGAAAAAGACCTTGTTCAAGACAAGCTAGGTTCTGGGAGGAAATATTTACAAACCACATATCTAACAAAGGTCTAGTATCTAGAATATATAAAGACCTTTCCCAACTTAACAGTATAAAAGTAAATAAACAATACAATCCAAAAATATGAAGAGACTCTCCACCAGTAAGGATATACAGATGGCAAATAAGCACATAAAAAGATGTTCAACATCATTAGCCATTAAGAAAATGCAAATTAAAACCATAAGATGTCATTGAGTACCTATCAGAATGACTAAAATTAAAAAACAACAACAAAACACCACCACCAAATGCTGGTGAGGATGAAAAGAACCTAGATCAGTCATACAGTATAGGTGAGAATGTAAAGTGGCCCAGTCACACTGAAAAATAATTTAACAGTTTCTCAGAAAACTAAACATACAACTTCCCTATGACCCACAATTGCACTCCTGGGGAGCTATTCCAAGGAAATTAAAATCTATGTTCATACAAATGTATGTGTTTATAGCAGCTTTATTCATAATAGTAAATACAAGTAAAACTGGAAACCATCCAAGTGTCTTTCAACAATAGTAAACAAACTATGGGGGCATCCATGCCTTAGAATACTACTCAGCATTAAAAAGGACAAATTTTGAAACAAGGAACAACTTGGATGAATCTCCACAAATCTACTCTCAATGAAAAAGAACTAATCCCAAAGGTTACATACTGATTATTCTAGTTACATAACATTTTTGAAAAGAGAATAGATTAGTGGTTGCCAGGGTTTAAGTCAGGGGAGGGAGTGAAAAGAAGTGAGTGTGGCTACAGAAGGACAACTGGACTGTCCTTGAAGTGGAAGGTTCTTTCTTGACTGTAACAATGCCAATATCCTAGTTATGATACTGTACTCAAGTTTTGCAAGATGTTACCATTGGGGAAACTGGATAAAGAGTACAAGGATTTACCCACATTATTTCTCACAACCCCATGTCATTCTACAATTTTCTCAAAATTAAAAACCTGAATGAATAAAAACAATAAAAAAAATCAGCAGTTGTAGGAAATAATAGCATTTGCTTTAAAAAAAAAATCTGCTCTGTACTGAGTTTAAATATTCTCCAAGCATAAAATTATTATTTGGTGCACTAGGAAGATAAGACAGAAATTACTTTTAACAAGTGAATTATAATATCTAGTTTCATTCCAGAAAGTACCTTCAGGATCCATTGTAGAAGCCACTGTTTTGAAGTTTTTAAGTATAAGATTCCTAAGTGAATTAAATGAATTTTACATCCTTTAATTTTCTTGGCAATACCTTTAGCTATTATTTTTTAACTACTGTAAAACAGCAAAGCCTAAAATTAAGTCGCTAGACATTGTAATCTTCACAAACAACAGGGCTCTTTGCCTGAGTCCTTGAACACCAAGTCATCGTCTTTGTGTGTGACTGCGCACTGAATGTTCCCCTGGTGGGAACACACTGCTCTGATAATGATAGAATCCCTCATAATCTTAGATGAGAGGAGGAAAGGAAGGGGGAACATGTCTGTGCAAAGGAAATTCAGTCAGGTTCTAATAGTAAGTCAGGGCTGCTCTTTTTCCTACTAACAGACTCAGGCTAGCAGTACTCAGAGAAAGCCTCTTTTAAAATTTTCGTTTAGCAGAATTTTAGCAATAATGCACAATAATGCTTCTAATTCCCACAAGCAAAACCCCTTAGGAATGGTGTTCTGTGTAAGGCCCTTAGGGTGAAAAGGGGTGGGGAAGGAAGGGACACTGGCTGGTCTCCTTCCTCCAAATAGCAAGCAACCTGTTAGTCTGCAAAGAAGGCCTTCTGGTAAACCCACTGCATCTGGCTTTGCTGGTATAGCTGGTATTATGAGCACACAGTGTCTCTTAGCATCCATTTCCAACATCCCCTCTCTCTTCTTAGGTAAAGGATTTTCTTTGGCTCTGGGTTCCCTGACTGGAATCCTAAGACCTCTTAAGAGGAGCTGAAATATCTTGGATATTGAGAACTAGTATTGGGGGAATCCTAATGTTTATTCTCACCAGAACTTCAGGCGTAGGAGATTTGCCTGACATCTCCAACATGCAAATGTACTGAGGTCTAAAGTGATTTCCAGTATGGCCTTGAACATAGCCGCCCATCACAAGGTTGCCCTTTGAAATCTCCAGTGACCAGTACCTGATTACTTAACAGATTGTATTCCAATTCTGACACTTCTAATTTGCCTATTTATATTTTGATTTTTTGAAAGTACAAGTTGGTTGAAAATGTTGGGTGATTTGTTGATATGTATATATGTTAATTTATAATGCTTCCTGAGTTATGGGCATTATTTTCAAGAAGTGTTTGAAGTAACCTTGTTTGGACACTTCAATTTTCAAAATCAAAGTGTAAGTTCCTCTTCTGTACTTCAATGTTCTCTAACCAGCCAGATTTTGTGTGCCCCATTTTTATATAGTCCAGGTATGGATGAACTAGCACCAATATACTTTAAAAAGAATCTTTAAAGCATGGAGAGAAAAACAGGGATGCCAAAAATGAAAAAACAATGTAAGTCAAGGAGTATCACAAAACCATGCTGTATTTTTGGAAGTTAATAATCCCCTAGATAAGTAACTTTTTTTACTAAAGCATCATTTAAGGACAAATTTTCTGGAGGTCATTATTTTGGTTCTGAGCAAAAGTCCACGTCAGGTCACTTCATGTATCTTTCCTTAGAACACAGACTCTTGAACATTTGGCTATAAATAATATTAAATCTTGGTATTTTGAAGAAGGCTCTCCTATTTGATGGGAAGTGGGCACTAATCACATGTAAGCAAGTTCCCTATCATGCACACTCGCTGAAGGAATAAACCCAAAGACTCTGGTGCCATGAAAGAGAAAAGGAGCACAGCCTTCCAGATGTCATCAGCTTTCCAGCTGAAGGGCATGCATCTGTTTCGTGGACCACACTGGCTGCTGGCCTCATGCCGGACACCTGTGCCAGCTTGATGTTGGAGGGCAATCCCTTTCCAAGGGTGCTCACTCTTGTCACCCTGTGGGCTCACCACTCAGAGCACAATCCACAGTGTCATGTCCCTGTGAAGCCAGAACACACAGCCTCCTACCCAGTTCTCCCAAAGTAGAGAGGTTGCCACTTGGCACAATGCCTTTGAAAGATGTCTATACTGTGCATTCCCACCAGGACATGGGGGAATAAATGCCACCTACTGTCCAACAGTAACCCTGAAGACTAAATACTTTCTCTGGCTGTCTTGTCTCCACATTTTCATAAATTTTATGTTCCCCTTTCAGACTACCTTCAGCCTCTCCACCTTTTGACTTTCCCAGACAATCTCACTGTGATTTGACTCCTTTCTATTTCTCTGTCCTTTTTACTTTCAGATCCAGAACCACTCATTTCCCAATTGTCATCTTGAGATAGGAGACCCTGAGAAATCCTCTTTATTTTGCACTGGGGCTCTTTGACAATAACTATGACAATTCTTTCTTCTTGTGGGAAATAAATGTGGCTGTTATTCTCAAGCCAGGGACTGCAGGGCTCCATGCAGCCTCCTCAGAAGACAGATTCACACACGCAATGGGGGAAAAATCAATAATGTCTGTAGAATTCCTGCGAGGTCCCTCTTGTTTCCATTAGAAAATAAACACATGCTTGCTTCTTAGTGTCCTGAATGAGCCAATGTCAGTTGCCTTGAATAAGGTATGAATGGTATCACAGACTGACATCAAGGGCAGCTGTTGGGAGGGTGAAATATAAGGTTCAGAACAGTTGTTCCCACGTGCCTATAATTCTTGGCTACAGTTCAGCTGCACTGGGTAAAGCCATCTGATGGTCCCCAAGACCAAGTGAACTACTCAGCTTGGAACTTTGAACCACCTCTGATGGAGAGGTGAAAGCAATGAGTGTAATATTGAAATACAGAATAAAAGGGCAGAAAAACTCGTTGAGTGGATTCCCCTCCTGTTTCATTTCAATTAAAAGGAATTAGCAGGCCCCACTCTAAATATACCTTTTACTCATCTATCTATCAACCTACCCACCTATCTATATATAGCTTTCTTACCTCTTCTTTCTCTCACTCTCTCATACACACACACACACACACACACACACACACACACATCAACCAGGCTAATTTAATTCATTCATTCAGTTAAAACTGTGTGTTGCTACTTTTTAAAAATGCAATATATATATTTTTCCAACTCAAGTTTTAACTCTAGGGATTTCCTACTTCCCATTTCAGCCTTCAAGAGTCTCTCCTCCCCCTTCCCTCTATGTATCCTTTATGGGAAGATAAGTCATGCCTACATTCTTGAGCACCAGTAATTTTGTAGAGTAACATAATCAACTTTACTTCATGGGTATATGTGATTATTTGATATACAACTTAATTTTGGCCACCCATTCAGCTGAGATCAGAGGATCAAAGGGAGTGAAAAATAGGACACTTGTCCAAAGATGGAGACAGGAGCGGAGGGGCTTACCAATCACTGTTAAGAACTTGGGCTTCTCCTCTGAGAGATGGGTCATGATCTGCCTTGTGTTTTAACAGGATAAATCTGACTGCTATATTAAAAATAGTGTGAAGGTTGGGGTAGGAGGGCAAAACAAGAAATTATAGTAACTAAGAGCAGCATCTGAATTAATAGTACAGGGTTGGATTCTGGGTTTATTATAAAGGTATAGCCCACAGGACGCACTGATGGATTGGTGTGCATTGTAAGTAAAAGAAAGGAGTTAAGGCTGATGCAATAGTTTAAAAATATGTCCACACATTGTTTGACAATCCTCCCTGTAGAAGGTGGAGACTAATTGCCTTCCTCTTTAGTGTGGGCTGGGCTTAGTGACTCACTTCAAATGAATGGGAAGTGGTGGAGGTCATGAAGTGTGACTCACAAGACTAGGACATAAAAGGCACTATGGGCTCCTTCTTGCTCACTCTATCTCAATCGCTCGCTCTGGGGGAAGTCAGTTGCTGTGTCATGAGGTCACTCAAGCAGCCCTATGGAGAGGCTCAGGTGGTGAGGAACTGAGGCCTCCTGTCAAAAGCCAGTGAGTAATGGAGGCTCCCTGTCAACAGCCATGAGGGGAGCCATCTTGGAAGGGGATCCTCCAGCCCCAGTCAAGTCTTCAGGTGATGCAGCCCTGCACGGTATTATCTCAGCAACCTCATGAGAGGTTCTGAGCAACAGCCACACAGTTAAGGGGCTCCTGAGTTTCTGACCTGCGGAATTGGGAAAAAAATAAGTACTTCTTGTTTAAAAACAAATTAATGAATCATTAAAATGTAAGAAAATAACAAATATTAATAAAGATGCAAATTACATAATTTAGTAAATTTATTGATTTAATTACTGTATTTTCTCACATAAATAAGAGAAAATATTTTCTGTAAAGAAACTTAGCACCTTGGCCATCACCTCCTCCTAATTCAAGCCTCTATATCTCTATTATTAAAATCATAAATAATAAATAGGTCTCTAGGCTTCAGTAAAAAAGAGGAGAGGAGAAAGCATTTGCCTGTACCCACGAGTTAATCATATTCAACTTCTGTCGTGGTTAGGCTTCAGTGAGTAATCAGGGCAGGGTTAGTAAGGATGGCTCAAAGCAGCTACCATGTTCTAGTTAAAAAAATTACCAAAGAGTAAATTCCCTGCTATGTCCTCCTTCTCATTCCTGGTAATTTCCCAATAATGCCAGCTGTGAAATGGGCTGGCCTCATGTCAGACCTGAGAAGAATGTTTGGGAGTCATACACAGACTTCAAGGAAAGCCATCTGATGAAACTTTAATTTCCTTTGCTATTAAGGGAGAAATATATGTACTTTTAGATGCACAAAAGTAAATACTTTGTTAATTATAATTATATTGGCACTTAGTCATTAAGAAGGTGGATCTGGAATGGAAAAAATTACCAGCATTCACCTCCACAAAACAGCTCTGGCTGTCAGGATGGTAGTGTCTATTCCAGTATGCCTCTGCTGGATCATTTTAAACAGTCAGCGCAGACATTTGGATAGCACTTTACAGTTTATAAAGCACTTTCTACACATGTAGAAATCTGTCATCTAAACAGTTATGTTGTTTATACATTGATAATGATGTATAAAGTTAACAGACAGGATTCTGAGTCTCAGAGAAGATTGGAATTGCTCTGGACCACAGAACAGCTGGTGGTGGAGATGGTATTCAAAAGCAGGTTTTCTAACTTTAGGTCCACTATTCCATAGCTACTTCTCCAAATCTTCTACTTCTCACTTGTCACAAGAAATAAATCACTTTGCATCATGCCAGGTATATTATAATAGCATAATAAATGATTATTACCATTAAAGGAGCAAAAATGGCACCCTTCTCTGAGAAAGCACTGTGGCTGGAATTCTTTCCTTAGAGTAAGTTTAGGTTATGGACCTCTCTGACTCCACCCCACTGCTAGTCAATATGCAGTCTGACAGCTGTGTTTAATGTTCAGCACGTAAAGTTTTGAAGAAGTCTTTCTTGAAAAAAATCACAGAAAGGAGTTCACTTGGGGATTTTTTGATGGAGCATTGCCAAGGCCCCAGAATATAAACAAGAGACGTGACTTAAAAAATCTCTCCTATCATCTCCCAACCCCACTTCAAATCAAGAATGAATGAGTCATAAGAAGTTTTTCTCTTGAAGTCCACAGTTTCCTCCTGTCTTATAGGTTAGCAACACTTGACATTGGCTGTGAGGCTCTCAGTTCAATGTGAGTGGCATGTATGTTTCTAAGTTTTTCATTTGAAATAATTTTTCCAACTCAGCTTTTCACTTTAGGGATTTCCTGCTTCCCATCTTAGACTTTGAGGCCCTCCTCTCCTCTCTTCCTACTTATATACATCCCTTATGAGAACAAAAATGATGTCCATATCACTGAGCAGCTAATAATTTTATAGAATAAGATAATCAACTTCACTGAATGGGTATGTGTGCCTATCTGATATACTATTTAATTCTGACCAGCTAACTTGACTGAGATCAGAGATTATTTAAGGTAAACCACTATCATCATAAACCTAGTAATTTTTCCAACATTAAGAAAAATTAATATTAAAATTCTCTTAGGAAAGAAATTGCCAAACTGCTATAGAGAGAAAAACTAAAACCCAGAGAAATTCTATGGTTTTCCTAGAGGCAAATTGGAGTTCATTTTTCCATTGGTACCTATTGTCATTTGAAACCTGATCCACCATTAAAGACCAATCTCTCCTAGCTACAAAGGAAAAGGTAATAGAATATGCAGTTCTTTATATAGTATATTTTAACAAAACTGTTAGTTCAAGTTCAGAACAAAATCTTCTTAGACCAGTCTAGAACTGTTAATTAGGAGATTTTTGCATTGACATTCACAAGAAAGTGGACAATTTTTAGTCTTCAAATCCATTGTCCTGTAATATTTTAAAGTCTAGAATGGTCATTATTTAGTCCTCTCTTCCAAATTGTTATTAATTTTAATAAAACCAGTGATACCTCATCTTATTAAAGAGTCTCTAAATGATTTTTATTTTCATATCTAAAATCACTTTAAAAAATCCCAAATATCTTACTAGTTCAAAGTTATCATAGTCCTTTAAAAATGATTATGATCATGGCAAGTAAAGAGTATTCACACTCATTTAAAAAAACAGAAATAAGTGAAGTGTAGGCTTAAGCTGTGCATCTCATTTATATGGTCTCACTGTAATGACACAGAACAATAATTTACAAGCTGATTAATGGCAGGGAATTCACAACCAAATGTTCTTGTTTAAGTGTCAGGACACCCTGAGTTAACATAAGCTTACCTCACAGGTTTGCCCGTTTGCACATTATGAAATGCCAATGATACTCTCAATTCAATCTGATGACTCAGTATGTACATAGCAAACTCTCTTTAGTGCCAGAAGGAGACAGGAACAATGGCTTGGACAAATACAAAAATACTTCGGTTAATTCTTAGTTACTTGAAATACACCCTTGGATTAGGGGAATTGAAAGCTTTTCTAGTCTCTTGATACAAACCTTAATAAAATGGCTTTATTTTTATTTCAAAAGTGGGCACTCCTTCAAACAAGTAGCTTGTATTGAATGAAACACAAAAATATATTACAAAGCCAAACAGAAATGATTTGTCCATCATTAATGATAATGTTACCTTTAGAAATTGGATTCATCTCTCAAACAATTGAGAAAGCTTTGTCAACTCTTTTTCACCCTCATTCACCCTTTTTATGCCCTCATTACCATTGGCTTGTATTTGAGAGATGAACAAATCATGGCTTTATTCTGTAAAGTATAACTGTTTGCATCTAATCTGAGCATATTCAGCCATTTCTCTGTTGCCCTCCACAGGATAAAACTCCCAGAGAAAGTATTGCAGGCAGTTGGCACCACTCCAGAAGAAATGAGTGTGCCTTCATGATGAAGACTTGCTCACCCTGGATAATGAGGTTGGGAGAAAGGGCTTTCCTAGCATCCAATCCTAGCTCATACAATTAGCATTTGAAGAGGTAGCCCAGGCAGAAAATAAAAGGCTCTTCTCAGACAGTGGCAGCTTTCAAACCAGTGAAACAGGACAGTTGTGTTGAAACTATATTCACTCTACTAAACTATATAATTTGCTATCCTCATCACTTCTGATATATCAAAATATAGGAGATGGATAACAGGTTAACTCAACAGCAGTTGGCCCACTAAAAAAGTGGGCAAAAGGTCATATCACAATTGAGACAACTCAAGTGGGCCCTGCCAAGTGACAGTAGAGGCCACTGAAGTGTCCCACCTTAGTGTCACTGGAAAATTCACAGAAGTACAGTGGGTGGAGATCAATGGCATACTATTGGTGGTTTGGACATTTTAGATGTGGAAAAGAGGAGCCCTGCAATTTGCAACACATTCGTGGTTAACATTTTCAAACTTCAGAGACATATCACTGCAGGTATTGCTTATGTTCTCTAGACAAAACAAGACCTCAGATGAATGCCTTCAAGTTTTGTTATTTTGCTGCCAGAGCTGATGCTCTTTGACGTGGGGGGAGACTGCAGAGGTGGAATCACTTAAGAGAAAAGAAAAAGAAATTAATCCTTGTGTTTTTTTTCTTAGAAGGCATGGACATATAGGTTCTTGAATAATGGAGAATGAATTCCCAACAATTACCAATTTTTTTTTTCTTTTTTGTGCATCTCTTCATGTCTAATTTATGGTTCCTGAGTTACCCAGGAAGTAGCATGGTATCTGAAGAACTGCTCATGGAAGCTGGAGAACATTTTGAAATAATAAAATATTTAACATGTCATTAAATAATTAAATTTGCTTATATGTAGCATGACAGAAGTACCAGGCCAATTCTTTACTTAGCTATATGGGTCCAGCTATTGTTTCCAGAGGGGGTGAAAATCATACTTTGTGACTGGCAATTTATATAATGAAATTAAAACATTTTGCAATATTTTATAAAGTAATGACAACTTATCATGTATGATCGCTTATAATATCTAAATACGAGCATAATCTCTGAATCTAAGTATTGCCTCAAAAATTTCATGACATTTCTAGTTGGTACTTCCTTATTAGAAGGAAGTTTCCATAAACTGAAATGAATGAAAAAAAACCTAAAAACTATAATAACCCAAGAAAAAGTACTAATTTGACATTACAACATTTAGGACAAAAATTGTGTGAAGGTACTGATTATAGCAACTTAGTGATTTGTTGAAATAAAGTTAAGAAAAACAATATTTTGGAATAGGTATATAGTAATTTGTGAGATATATGCTTGATTTAATTACTTAGCAAGTGCTGCTGATTGACAGCCTAATACGTAGACCTTTTTTTTCTTTTTTGCCCATTCAGGATGATTGTGTAATCACTTTATTTTTATGAAAGGCTTAACAATTTGAGGTAAAAGAAGAGACTAGGGCACTTTTATCAATAGGTTATTAGGGAAGATTTTTGTAAAAACATTAGATTTATGCATTGATTTATATATATATATATATATATATATTATTAAGGTATTATTGATACACACTCTTATGAAGGTTTCACAAAGAAAAACAATGTGGTTACTACATTCACCCATGTTATCATGTCCCCCAATACCCCATTGCAGTCACTACCCAACAGTATAGTAAGATGCCACAGAGTCACTATTTGCCTTCTCTGTGCTACATGTCTTCCCCCCAATCCCTGCACACCGTATGTGCCACTCATAATGCCCCTCAGTCCCTTTCTCCCTCCCTCCCCACCTCTCTCCTTTGGTAACCTCTAGTCCCTTCTTGGAGTCTGTAAATCTGGTGCTGTTTTGTTCCTTCAGTTTTGCTTTGTTGTTAAACTCCACAAATGAGGGAAATAATTTGGTACTTGTCTTTCTCTACCTGGCTTATTTCACTGAACATAATATCCTCCGGCTTCATCCATTTTGTTGTAAATGGTAGGATTTGTTTCTTTCTTATGTCTGAATAGTATTCCATTGTGTATATGTACCACATCTTCTTTATCCATTCATCTACTGACGGACACTTAGGTTGCTTCCATATCTTGGCTATTGCAAATAGTACGGCGATAAACATAGGGGTGCATATGTCTTTTTGAATTCTGAGAAATTATATTCTTTGGGTAAATTCCTAGAAGTGGAATTCCTGGGTCAAATGGTACAGCAGTGTAGGAGGGTTCCCCCCTAATACTTAGACTTTTCATTAATAATTACAGTCAGTCCATATTGATATTTTGATGACTTTCAGCCATATAGAAGCAATATAAACAATATTCACAAGTTTTTTGTTTTGACATTTTGAAAGTATATTTATCAAGGTAGGAGGATGAACACAATATAATAATTTGTAAGATAAATTTATGATTTTTAAAGAATTAAACATGATACATGGGCCTCTATCTGTATTCTTATTCCATAGCCTGGAAATGTTCATGAGATATGTGTCTCTAAGTATATACATATACACTTAGAAAATAGTTATCAAATAGTATATCAGTGGATATATTGTCTTATTCCATTAGCAGCACCTTACATTATGGATGTAAATGATGTATAGTAAATAAATGATGATATCTGAGGGATGAACATAACTGAACAACAAACATTTGGAGGACCATATATCCATAGCTCACATTGACCCCCATGGGAGCTGAAAGAGTGTTCTCAAGGGCAGGATCTGGACATCAGTCCTGGGAGGTGGTCATTCTATCAAGCATTTTTCAATAATCCAGCTTGGCTACTAACTGGCTTCTCCAAGTGCTGTCAGCCTCAACTATACACAGAAGCAGCCAATGAAGTCTAGTCCTCTAGTTTAAATCATGCATAAATAGTTACAAATGGTCCACAGTAATACTGTAGTTTACATAGCTTTGCCTAAAATATAATTCATTTTTTCTATTGTCTGACTGGGTTTATTTTGCTCTTTCCCTTTCCAATTCAGATGTTGGATGTAGATGATCTCTGGAATTTACAAGAAAAATAAAATTGTCCTTTAAAAAAAATTATTGCTAAATAAAATAACAAGCAATGATTTGTTTCTGTCTTGACATTTCAAAAACAGCAATTAATGTGTCCAATATTTACTGAAATAGTGTAAGTCAAATTTATCTCTGCTTATTTAGAAAACAGTTAAGAAAAATGGTTGACTATTTCACAGCAGGATTCTCTGAAATTTTGGGGTTCTAAGGAATGAACAGGAAATAGAAATTACTTTAGATTTTATATTTGGATTTCTATCTACAAATTAATGTGAAGAGTTGGCACTATGGTTTCTAGGTGTTCAAGCTTTCTTCTGGGAAGGGTAGAATATGAGGAGTGATTATTGATGCCTATATGAAGTTACTCTTATTACTACTGTTGTATTATTACTATTGTTATTACTATGGTTATTACTATGGTATTTACTATCTATGCTCTGACTACTTGATAAAGGGAATTAGAAAGGCAAGCCATCTTCTTGTGCATTTGTCAGACAACTGAAATAATTTTGTCCCACATCTCCTGTTTTGAAGGAAGTAAAATTTATTGCTGAGAAGCTTGATTTCTCCAGGTGAACATACCTTAGGGTTTCCACTATTCATCACCGAACCAGCATCTTCAAAGAAAATAAGCACTGAGGGCCTCCTGTTAAATACAATCTAAGAGAGCCAGAAAAATACTGGCATTTTAAATGTGGTGTGAAGGGCATGCAATTACAGGGGTGCACCAAGTACGGTGATTTGGGACATTCTAGTAGAGGAAATTATTTCTACCAATTTGCCAGAGGCCTGAAGAATCCTACTTTTGGCAGCACTGTTAAGGGAGGTTTGGAAGATTGAATATGTGAATGAGCCGTCAAAATGCTAATGCAGACAACTTTAACATTCTAACAGGTTGAAGTAGAATATGGAGGATTTTTCTCCACCTGGAGAAGAGGACATATTAGAAAAGCTGGCCCAAGTGAGATGTTTCTGCCCAGTAGAGAGATGATCTGGGGGGAATTCAGCAAAGGAAAAGCGCTTTATGGTTCAGCCCTGTACACCAGGTGATTTGTACTAATTTGTATAAACTAGATACATTTGGGATGAACTCAATAAACTGATGGAGTGAAACTGTCTTGGCTCAGCAAATTGCTCAAGAAGAAATTCATGAGGAGTATGAGCAATATCATGTTGAATTACCAAAAGGTATTTTGTGACAGAATATCAATGCTGCAGATCTAGATTCTGGGTTGAGGGATGCATTTCTTCTTAGGATGACCCAGGTATGAGGAAAGATCACTGAATTTAACATTACTAACTAAGATCCTGCCCTCACATTCTTTAGCTTAATTACACCCAACCCAATAATGCTATTTATGGTGTTCAGCCCAAAATGAATATATTTATTATAACAATACCTTGGAGGAGCCAAAGATATCCATGTGATTAAAATTTTCATTCCCTATGTAATTAAAAACCAAATTTCACTATCATATTCCTTTTATTGAATATTCAAGCTGAGTCAGTTATCTTACATTTATTACCATGAAATCTATTCACTATCTTCTATAATAGCATTTAAGATAGCCTTAAGATATTATACTTTAAAATCACATGCTTTAAAAAACTGTTTTTAGATATTTTACTCTACTAAGTATCTATTAAAATAGAAACATGAAATGATGTATACTTCTTTCAAAATTGAAACTATTTTCTTTAAACCTAAGGCATTATATTTATCTTTCCAACATTTCATATAGATGTTCATCTTATAGGAAAGATTTTCTTCAAAAATACATAAACTTGTTAAATTTAAAATAACACTTTAGAATTCTAATATTCTTGTACTTCCCAAGGAAACAAGATATAATTTCAGATTAATTTCAGTGCAAGCATCCTGTTTTTTGCCCAAAACACACAGTAAAGAAGCCTGCTTTTATTGCAGTAGGCACCTGATATGGGTTGAATTTTGTCTCCTGAAATTCATATGTTGAAATCCTAACCCCCAGTGTCTCAGAATGTGACTGTATTTGAAGCCTTAATCAAAGGGATGATCAAGTTAAAAATGAGCTCTTCAGAGTGGGCCCTATTCCGATATGATTGGTGTCCTTAAAAGTGGAGGAAATTAGGACACAGACTCACATAGAGGGAAGACCATGTGAGGATCCGGGGAGTAGACAGCCATCTGAAGGTCAAGCAGAGAAACCTCCTGAGGAGCCAGTCCTGCTGACACCTTGATCTTGGGCTTTCAGCCTCCAGAACTGTAAGAAAATTAATTTCTGTTGTTTAAGCCCCCAGGCTGCTGTATTTTGCTATGGCAGCCCTAACTAATACAGCACTAGATGTATTATATTAGTGATAGTGACACTGACACTTACTTGTTTTTCACATTCCTGGATTCCCATAATCATTATCTTTATCTAGTTCATATGAACCTGACCTTGTGCAATGCCCTCATTTCAGTTTGCTGAAAATTCTTATACATAAACAGTGAAAGAAAGAAAACAAGCTTTTTTCCTGTTTTCTCACTTTAAGGCAAGAATTCAGAATCAGAGAGCACTGTGTATTCCCTCTCCTTGGAGTATCACTGGGTGGTACCGACTCACAACAAATAAAGGCATAATTAGTCAGTGAAGGCATGGCAATACACACACACACACACACACACACACACACACACACACACACACACACACCTTTTCCTGATATTATATTGCTTTCATTCCATTCTATTCCTATTACACCTGGGGAAAAACTAAGCTAACAGATCCTGTACTGTTTTCTCCCACTGAATGTGATTACATCACCTTGTCACACCCGACAGGCTGAGATAATCTAGGCATTTTTGTTGAAATCCTGTTAACTGGCCCAAATAAATGACGTTGTTTATCAGAGAAGTTTATGTCAAATAGTTTAGGTATCTCCAGACATGATTAATTAACAGAGTAAAGTGTGTCATTCTACAGCTAATTAAAACTTACTCTAAAGCATAATACTTGGAATTCTTCTTTAAAGGACAAAACAGAGTAATAAACTATTCATCATACTGGTAGCTAAACACAGAAGCATTCATCTGCAGCAAATGTTCAGCGAATGCGCACGCTCAAGGATAAAGCAGCATCTGTTGTGTCTGCTGGCTGAGCATGACTTGCGGGTGGTAGAGACAGAACTAAGGGAGAGGTGCAGGTAGACACCAGGTTATGCAGACGTGGAAGACAGATATGGTGAGAGATCCTGGAGGAGGAGCTGAGGCTGGCAGATGGACAATTAACAGAATCTGGTATGAAATGGTAAGATCTGTCAAAGATGTTCCAAAGCTGCACTCTAGGAAGCACGTTTTGATCTCAAACTGAGGACTGTGATATGCTCTGTGGCAAATGGTAACCTCTTAAAAAACCCTGTTGAATATCTTCCCTTTGTCACTCATGTTTACTGGGTTCCCCCATATGCAGTGGCTTTCCCTGATGGCAGCTTTAAGGCGCTACTTACATAGTTCTACGATGTATTTACTATCCAATTGCTTGTTAATCTTGGATTACTGACTTGCTCCAGATTTTTGTTTTTTTTAGATCAAAAGCCTTCAGTTCTGTACTTGCTCTAATAGTGGTATGAAGATGCCCTTTGTCATTTTAGTAGCTGCTTGTCTTAGGGAGAATGACATCATTTCTTATTCATTGCTCTGTTAACAGTTGCTCCTCTTAAGCTCTAGCCCCACCAGAACTCCCCTGTGGCCAGCTCTCCCCAGTTCCCTGGCACCACCATGCTTACACACAACACAGCAAACCCTGAGGTCACATCTCTGTCTTGAGAGACTTAATATACAAATGGACAATAGCCAGATGACATATATAAAAAGAGCACTTTGATTCACAACCTGCAGCAACCTGCCCTGGAAAGCAAGCCCTTACCTATGACGAACAACACAGGAAACCGGTGAGCTGTAAATCAGACTCCAGGAAGCTGGATTGCTGTCCCTAGTGACAATCCAGCAAGCTGAACAATAACTTCTGTAACAACCAGCCCCAAATGGCCAGGACTTCATTAATAACTGACAGCTTCACTAATTTTTGTGCCTGTTTCCAATTTAGAGCCAACCAGAGAAAGCCAGCTATGCTCCCCTACCAACCTCTGAATACCCAGCTTCTATAGCCCACTTTCAGCTTCTCCACACCAACAGGTTCCAATCAGGGCATGCACCAGAAGCCTTCCTGTTTTTGCACCAGAAAGATTTCCCACTTCTCTGCCTGCCTTCAAGTCTCGGCAAGTAACATGGCTGACCCCTTTGCTACAGCAAGTTCAAAATAGCCTTTGCTTTTCTCATTTGGCTGGCCTTTGTTTATCTCTGCAATCTCTTCATTCTCTGCCTTCTCTCTGTATTGTTACTTTTTTGAGCCTTTAGAACAAAAACAAGCCATCAAAGATATGTGTACTTAGCCTTGCCCTCCATGGCTTTGTTTTCCCTTAGGATCAAAATTTACTTTATTTCCTAATAGTTTCTACTGTCACTCTGCTTTCCAACTCTTCCATTCCCTCAGTGTGTATTAATTAATGACTATGTCTGAGATATTGTGTTCTCTTAAGCTAGGCAGCAAGCAGTGGAAAAGGAAAGACTTCACAGGTCAAGACTGTCTAAAGTAGAGTCTTTAGACTATAAAGATGGGATGAGAAAGAAGAGTTAGAAGGCAAAGATGACATGGTATTTTGAAGCTCAATGATGGGAATATGATCATGCCTTCAAAGGCAAGAGTGGCAGTCTGGAGGAAGAGCCTTGTAACAGAGAATGCTAGCTCTCCACTAGCATGGATGTTCCCCATTCTTCGGTATACAAATGGAACCCATATTCCATCTCCCTGGCTCACAGGTTCAGCCAGGGGATGGTATTTTGGCCTATGGGACTGAGCAGAAAAGCTGGGGGCATGCTGGGTCAGAGTCTTTACAGCCAAGGTTTAGACCCTCTTCACCCTCTTCTCCTGGCTGAGATGGCCGAGTATGGAGTGGTCTGGAAGCCATGTGTGGAAGAAGGAATGAATGACCTAAATCGGCAAAATGAAGTAGCTATCCTGGTCATTACCTGTTCCACACTCTAACACTCCAAATAATTTTGGGACTTCTTGTTAAGTCAGGCTAGCCTGCAGTTTCTAATGTAGGCAAGCTGGAAGCATATATTCTCAGAGCAATATAATTAACCTTATGACTTGAGTACCTGTAATCCTCCAGACATTATGTTAGACCCCAGGAATATAAACCAGGTAACACATGGTGCCTCCTTCAAAAAGCACACAGTGGGGATGAACATATATAAAGAAATACACCAGAAAGAACACCTCAGCAGTGCTAGTCCTAAGCACTGAGGCTGGTCGAACACTTAACTCTTCCTGTGTGCACAGAGAGGGCTCTGAGATTGGAAGCCTATGAGCTGCCACTTGAGGATGATTAGAAGGTTGTCAAGTGGTCAAGAGCTCAGCAGAAGCAAAAACGGTCCAAAGGGTATGAGTGGTGAGCCCCAGCATGGCAAGGCACAGAGTAGCGCCTGTGAGGCAGCCAGGCAACCTGGGGGCTGATTTAATCTGGCATTTGATGCACAAACTGCTGAAGCCTCCCAGGCACAGGGCCCCATCCCTCTAGAGAAGTAACCGGAGTGCAAGGAACTTGCTGCCCCAAGAAACACATCCTCTGCAGAACACACCTGAATGTCGGATGTTTTCATTTATACTGAGTTAAAACAAGGAGCCATGACACAGTGAAAACGACTAATTCATGGTTGGCTGATTATTATAAAGAAAACACAAAGTAATGATGCCAATGACTCCAAAATAACCCCTCCAAAAATGCAGCACAATTATAAGATCAACTTACCACAGTGAACCTTTTACTGGTTTAATTGTTCAGAACTTATTTCCTACTGTGTCTATAACATGGGTCTCCAGATTTACCTATTTACCAACTTACGTAGGGTTCCTGAGCACTATTACAGCATGAAAGGATGCAAAACCCACAATGGACAGAGCATCCAGGTTCCATATTGCAGGATTCCTTTGGGTTTTTGTCAGCTCGGTCTGTGCTTTTGGGCAGCTGTGACAGAATGGGTTTTTGGAGGCTGATGGTAGCTCTGATCAGGAGCTGCCTCCAAGACCAGCTTCCCTGCAGCTGGCTCTGAGCCTGGCTGTTATTAACTATGGCATAATCTTTGCATGATAGCTCTCATTCTCACCCCTCCTCCCTTCATTCTTCCTCTGTCTACTAGCAAATGCAGTATTCTGGCAAAGGAGAATTTACACACCTTCAACAGCTCTCGTACTATCACACATACAGAGGTGCATTTTTTGCCATGGCATCTAAAACTGAAGGCTTTCATAACCATACTGGTGAGTTTAGATTAAACAATTTTTAAACTGCTAACGGTGTAGTGATCAGAAACAAATTATAGGAAAGAAAGTATTGACAATGTTTCCTTCATGCAACATGTGCAAGGGTATCTTACGTAGGCCACAACCTAACTACACAAATCATGGCTTAAAAACAGAGGAGAAACCAAAAAACAAGCAAACAATGACTAAAAGCTCTAGAGCAGCCAGCACACATGACATTTATTTCCAAAGTGCATTACTTTTTAGAGCAAGTTCATCCAAGCCCAGAGTTAAGTTACTCTTATTTTACACATAGTTCTAACTATTTTGGCTTCTGTCAGTCTGACATCACTCAGAATAAACAACCAAATTAAAACAAGATGAAACATCTGAAGGGCATTGTAGTACTCTAGCCATCAAGGAAATACTTCCAGAATTATCCTGTCCTGTGGGACATGTGCCACATGCTTTAGTACAGGCTCATCCAAAATGATTAAAACAAATGTAGGGACTTTGAATATATCTTCATCTGTCTGGAAATGAATTTATGGAGATCAACTCAGTCTCTGACAGAGACGGAGAAACTTTCCGAGCCTCCGTTTTCTCATCTATAACATGAGAATTGAAATATGGCACTTTTACAGGGTTGTTGTGGGGATTCATGATTTAATGCCAGTAAAAACAATCAGCTGTAGAGCTAGGCACACTGCACTCAACAAACATTAGCGCTGCTATTATCATTATTGAGTGTTGCATGTATGAGAATTGCCTCCCTAATAAGATCATCTCCTCTTTTGAAGGTGGAGACTATATGCTAAAATTCTTTTTATTTTCTATACCATTTAGGACAGGGCTTTACTTTTAGTAGGTATGTGGTAAGTATGTGTTGACTAAAAATCCTGATTATATGATACAGTAATTTTCATATGCATATGAAAATATCTATGATTAAAATATCAACATCAGTTGCAAACTGTCCTCCCTAGGTACTGAATCACTTCAACATTTTACTTTGAAGCTACCATTGTTATCCTTATACTTATTTACTGTTAAGATAGAAATAAATCCCTTTTAAAATTATTATTTTGTAAAGTTCTCATCTGCTAGATCTCAATTAAAATGCTGAAAATATGACATACTTTCATTTTCTCAAAATGAAAATGACTCTAATTTATGGAGAATCTTGTAACTCCTGTCATTCATTTTAATCTTGCAAAGTTGAGTATAATATACTCATGATGGCAAAATCAATAAACTCCTGTACTAATTTCTACAATGTCTTTTCATAATTATGTATCATCCATTAGTTGATGTAATGAACCTGTAATATAGGGCATGGCCGAACTGCACGGTTCCTTTTTTTTCCTAATCTCATTTCCTTACTTCTTTTATCCCTTAGCCAGGATTTTTTTTTCTAAATGAATATCATTTAAAAGAGAAATAAGGCTGTCACAGTTTATACATAACTACAAACTATTCAGCAGGTCAGCAAATATTTCATGAGACCACTCTTCTTCCTGCAGAACGCTACATTCTATGTGTGGTGGGAGAAATAATGTAATGGGATGCAGGAGGTGGGAGATGTGCTTAAATAACCCTGTCCTCCCAAGATCAGAAACTGATAAAAGGAGTGTCTGTTGTCAATTATAAAATTACTATGGTCATTATAAATATAATGAAAATATATTGCAAAAAATGCAAAAAGAATTACATAAAAATAATATTCCATAAGCCCACCAGACTATCACAACCCTTGTTAACATGTTGGTTATAATTTACTGCCTGAAATATCTTAGTGAGGCTGCAGCTACTTTTACCTATCTATCTATCATCTTTCTACCTATCTATCTATCTACTCCATAATCTATCTATCTATTATCTATTATCTATCTGTTTCATTAAGCAAGAAATGTGCTTCTGTTTACTAGGACACTATAATTTGGGAACTGTTTGTTTCAGCAGCTATCATGCATGATCCTAACTAATACAGTTTCTGTGTCCTGCAGACAGAAGTGTAAGGTTTTCTGTGTCTCACTTCAACTGTAAAGTGAGGATACTAATACCACACTTATTCTACAGAATTATTGGGAAAAGCAAAGCATTAATTATATGTAGACATGCTTTGTAACCTATAGAGTGTCACATAAATATTAGTTACTAGTATTAGTCTGGATGTGTGCTTGAATTTTATTTGTAATACGTGACAGACACCAGATATCTGCTGTATAGTAGCCCACAGATTTTATTCTCCAGCTCAAATAATGCCAATTATACTCTTTATCAGTCTCTAAATTAGTCCTACTGATCTTTAGTTTCTCTTCCTTCCTCCTCTTGTACACACTTGGTATCCTCAATCATACTCTGATTATACTAAAACCTGTAAAATACTTCGTTCTACCCCCATGTAAGGAACTTCGTTCCAATAATTATTAAAATATCACCTCCTCTTTGGTATTTTCCCACATGATGGGAGAAGACGTTGCAAATTCATTTGGCAATCACTGTTAGTACATGCAAGTCCCAGGTTTCCTCTGTCTTGGCCACTACTGCACACATAACATGCAATTTATTCCACAGATGTGAATGATATTCAGATATGACATTAGCTTTTTTTTATCTGTGCTTTCTACCTGGTTCGAATAAGAAAACTCAGAAAGAGGCTTCATCTCTTTAAGAGGATAAATGGGCCCAGGCAGGGTTGGGGGTTTGGAGGGGTGTGGAGAACAGGTCATTCTGATGATTGCTCGAAGAGAGAATCGCAGCTTGCTGATCCTTTAATAGCAACACATGGCCACACCATCCAGAGTCACAAAACCTTTCATTTCTGATCTTGTATTTGAGCAAATTGCTTTTCCCTCTCTATATATGTACACCCTGTATTTGATACTGGTTGAAACTGACCCTGGTCTTCAACTTTTTCAAGGGTGTATTGAATTTCTATCTTCTTTTGAAAGGACTGAACACTCCTCCTTTCTCGGTGTGCTATCATTAGTAAATGTCATGGGCATTCTTTCTGCTCTATTATCCTATTCGTGGATGCAGTCTGTGCTCATCTTGACTGTGGACTGCAGTCAGGCCTGGCCAGCACTATGTAATGCACTGATGAATCCAGGTGGCTCAAGAACACAGGCCACTGGGAACCCTGGGCTTGCTCCATGCCTCTATTTTCACCTTTGCTCCGGACTATACACAGTCAGCTCTTGGGCAGCTTTGCCTCATAACTGCTCCCAGGGTTGCCTCATCAGACTAGACAATCAGATTTATAATTTTCCATTTCTTACCCTTATCTTGAACATGGCTTTTACTACCTCTCTAATCATTTTCCCTCTTTCCTTCTCTGGGTAAGTCACAGTGCCCTTCAAACCCAGCTGTGGTCTTCAGGACCCCACTGCTGAAGGACATCTGCCTGGATGGGTGCACTTCCAGGCCAGCCCTGGGACCATGTCAGGGAACTGAACCTCTAGAATAATTCACAGCTGCTCCCAAATAGCAAACAGGCAAAACTGAATTTGATCCTGAAATAGGCGCATGTCTAATGCATGTTTGGAAGTAATTGTAGATCTCATGTGACACACACATTTGCTAGTCCTTATTTCTTGATATGCGGGAAAACACTTAGCAGAGATGACAATATGCCAATGATCTGTAAGACAATGGATCCATACATTCAGAATATTTTTTCTATTAACTGACAGGACAACCAGGTTCTGGAATACAGTCCATGCTGCCAGTCCTGAAGCCCTACTTGCTGGAATGCCCTCTGCTTGATGGAACAAGGGTAGGAGCTGGCTGACAGTAGAATATACAAACAAGTGTCCTATGGTGAGTGCTTAGTGGCTAAAAGAAAGAAATGCTTTAAGCCCTAATTTAAGACAATATAGATAGTCTGGAATTCTGGGAAGCAGCTATAGCTCACAGAACCATCTGGCAGCTAACAGAAGAGACTTGTTTTTTGGAAACATTTTGGGATTCTTCACATATATCACTAAGTCTTAAAATTCTGTCTTCAAAAGCAAATAAAAACCATGCATGCTATGTATGTGTATGTGTATTATATACACACATATATGCAGAGGGTGTGTATGTATCTATATATACATATACTCTGACTATATTCTGTATAGACAGAAATAATCAGACATATGAATAATAATAATGATCACATTCATGATTAGAATTTGCACCGTAGTTAATAGGATATGTAAAAGTTTCTGCCTTGTGACAATTTGTAGACCATGAGATTACCTTCCCTTCACATAGTTTCTGTTTAAAATTACAAGTCTCAAACAACAACAAATGTTGGCAAGGTTACGGAGAAAGGGGTATCCTCCTACACTGCTGGTGGGAATGTAAATTAGTTCAACCATTGTGGAAAGCAGTATGGAGAATCCTCAAAATGCTCAAAATAGAAATACCATTTGACCCAGGAATTCCACTTCTAGGAATTTACCCTAAGAATGGAGTAGCCCAGTTTGAAAAAGACAGATGCACCCAGATGTTTATCGCAGTACTATTTACAATAGCCAAGAAATGGAAGCAACCTAAGTGTCCATCAGTAGATGAATGGATAAAGAAGATGTGGTACATACACACAATGGAATATTATTCAGCCATAAGAAGAAGACAAATCCTACCATCTGCAACAACATGGATGGAGCTAGAGGGCATTATGCTCAGTGAAATAAGCCAGGCAGAGAGAGACAAGTACCAAATGATTTCACTCATATGTGGAGTATAAGAACAAAGAAAAACTGAAGGAACAACACAGCAGCACAATCACAGAACCCAAGAATGGACTAACAGTTACCAAAGGGAAAGGGACTAGGGAGGATGGGTGGGAAGGGAGGCATAAGGGTGGGGAAAAAGAAAGGGGACATTACAATTAGCATGTGTAGTGGGTGGGGGTGTATAGGGAGGGCTGACAACACAGAGAAGACGAGTAGGGATTCTGCAGCATCTTACTACGCTGATGGACAGTGACTGTGATGGGGTTGGTTTGTGGGGGAGACTGGGTGAAGGGGGGAGCCTAGTAAACATAATGTTCTTCATGTAATTGTAGATTAATGAGACCAGAAAAAAAATCACAAGTCTCATGGAAATTCAAGAATAGTTTCATGTACTAACTTATTGTGGCTATAGCATCGATTTAAAAAACTGAAGAATAGATAACTAAGCACAGCTGTAGATAAATATACTGACTGTCCTATTTGTACCACAGATATTGGTCACAGGCCATTTGTTCCTCCCTTTATTTATTGATTCATCAAATATTTACTGAGGGCCTCTATGTTTTGGGCACAATTCTAGGCACTAGGGGATACAACAGGTAAAAAATAGACAATGTCTTGCTTCATGGAATCTGTATTATGGAAAGGAGAACACAGTTAACAAATAAACATAAAATCTACCAGATGCTGATAAAGGCAAAGAAGAAATATAAAGTAGGAAGGCAAGAGCCTCCAGGCAGAACAACAAGTGCAAAGGTCCTGAAGCCAGAGCATGCCTAGTGTGTTCTCATAACAGAAGGAAGCAAGAGTAATAGGAGGGCGACGAGCAAGGAGAGAGCAATGAAAGATAGCAAGTAAGGTCAGGAGGCAGATCCCCTATAGTCCAGAAGTACCCTGCCTGTTTATTATTTTATTTTAAAGCACTCCTGCCTACTTATTAATAAATACCACCTTTTCTATATGGTGAAAAGTAGCATGCTTTTACATAACAACTCATGTATAGAGGCTGCTCTGGCCTTCAACACCCTCGTAATTATTATGTTTCTAATTCCAATCAAGAAAATAAGAGTGGCCCTAACGGGCCTTTGGTGCATTTCTGCACACCTGAGTGTGGCCTGATGACTGCATTTCCTCTGATACTGGTTACAGCTGAACACTGCATCAGTCTGCGCTAGAGAAGGCACAAGTCGTGGAATGCAACACCTGTGTTAAATAACCAACTGCCTACAGTACCCCAGCGACGGTTTGGAAGGTGAACAAGGGGAAGAAATTCAAGGGGACGAACAAGGAGAAGAAAGACAGCATTTATAGTCCAGTTTAATGAAGAATGGCAAGGATTAGAAAGAGAGTATCTGTAAACTGCTTTGCTGGTCTTTGTGCGAAAAGGTGTTATATAAATAGCACTACAGTGATTACTTTAAATATGCATTATTTATATTTGCATACAATTTCAGTTTCAAACACTTAATCATTTATTTTTGTATTTCTTTCTGCCTTTATTCCTAGAAAAGCAAGCCTGCTTACTGGATCTGGCTGGTTCTAAGGAGACAAGCAAGAGAAGGATTGAGAAGAACTGTCTCAGGTCATATAAAGGAGACACAGCAGAAGGGGCCCAGAGCACAGTCCTAGGGTCACCATGGGGTGGGTTGAATTTTCCACAGTAAAACTGTGGTCCACAGTGATGCTACAGACCACAGTGATGCTGTGGTCCCTAATGACCATCTATCCCATGTGTTCTTAGAACACGGATACTTCCTCCACTGTATCTTGTACCACTGAAGGATTTAAAGCAGGGAAGTAATGTAAATGATTTTTAAAGAGATCACTCCCGGGTTATTAGAGTGCACTGAAGGAAAAAGACTGAGAGCAGAAAGCCCAGTGGGGAGAGAAGGGAGAAGGTGCTGAACTGAGGCAGGAAGAGCAGGGCTGGCCAGCAGGGACAGATTTGAAATAAAGTAAAGAGATAGATGCTACAGGGCTTAGACACTAATTTTGCATGGGCATATGTGGGAAAGGGAGAAACCCAGAAAGGTGTCTCTACTTTCTGGGCTTCTACTTTGGTAAGAAAGGAATCTCCATTAGGTTCTAGTCCCTTGGACCCCAGTGATCCAAAATCCTTTGGTGCATCCATCTATCCAATGCAATATTCCCTCACTCATGACACTTCCTGATCCCATATCTTCAGTGGTGTGGACTTTGAAATCTGACAGAGCTATGTTGTGATACCAGTTCTACCACTGTCTTAGCACACAGGCTGCTATGACAAATCCTTCTGATCAGATGGCTTAAACAACAAGCATTTATTTTTCACAGTTCTAGAGGCTGAGAAATCCAAGATAAAGTTGCTGGCAGGTTTGGTTCTTGGTAGGATTCTCTTCCTGGTCTGCAGACAGCCACCTTCCTGATGTGTGCTCACAAGGTTTTCCTTGTTGGGCCATGCTCACGGAGGCACAAACCTCCAATCTCTCTTCTTCTTATGGGGATACTAATCCCATTGTGGGGCTCCACCCTCATGACCTTATCTGCCTAATCAGCTCCCAGAGGTCCTGCCTCCTAACACCATCACACTGGGTTAGGGCTTCAACACATGAATTTAGGAGGACAAACATTCAATCTGTAACAACCACTTGTTAACTATTTGTTATTAGGCAAGTTAGCAAACCTCCCTGAGCCTGTTTCCCCATGCGTTTAATGGAAAAATAATATCTCCTTCACATATTTGTTGTATGGATTAATTTTAGCCAATTAATAGGAAGGATTTGTTCAGAGAAGATGCTTATAAATGTCAGTGACATTCTACTTACTATGTTTCACTAATGAATTAATTTATTCATCAACATTCTGCCTATTAACAGCCATAAAATATTTACATGTACATTATCCATTAATATTATGCAATGTCAAACTCATTTTAAAATTTATCTGTAAAAATTCATCCATTTTCAGATGATAACTGAAAGATGTTGGTTTTGAGCTTGTTCATCAAAGTTCCCCAACTTAGTGTTCTCATGAGGTCTCATTTTACTAAACTAATAACTCTCTCTCTTCCAGGACATGGATGAAGATCGATTATAGTCTGAAAGGAGATATTTTGTATGAATATACTTCAATTTTTAATCCAACTCTTCTACTTTTCAGTGGAAAGAATTTAACATTGCCAGCAATAAGCAGAAGAGTGACCTGTCAGCTTATTAAAGACCAAAACCTGCTTTTAAATTCCTCTCATTTCCCATCCCCCATGGAGAGTCAACATGGTATTTACAGAAGGAAATCTGTTCAGCTGCTGGTTTCCAAATCCCCATTAGTTACAAAATGATTTTATTTTCAAAGAAATCATGAAGCTTTACTTTGCATGTTTTGCATGAGTCCAGAGAACAAATTTAACAGGTTGCAAGGGCCATTTTCCACCAATTGTGAAAATCATGACTGTCTTGCCAATGGGTTTCAGCCCTGGGCAAGTTCGCTATGGATTCAATGTGACCAAAGAAATTGACAGCAGAACATTCTTTGGGGTGAAAGGATTTATTACCCAGCTTGTTCTCCGGTGGTAGGTCGAGCACTAGCGTCTCTGCCTCCGCCCAGAGCACTGGGCCGAGCTCTCTATATAGAGCAGTAATAGCTTATGGCCTAAAGGTGTGGAACCGGTAGCTTAGCAACAGGCCAGTTACATCATCAGGTGGTTTAATTTCAGTGAGGATCCTGGCCATAGGAACCCCAACTTCCCCACAGTGACAATTTTTGTTTCTATTACTCTTCAGAAAATGAAGGGGTAGCTTAGGTGCAAAGGAACTCAAAATAGAAGATCCTTAAGTTAAACTTGTTGGATCACTGATGCTAAAGGAAAACAATTCCTATAGCATCACAGAAAGAAGTAAAACTGTGCCCTTGACATTAGAAAACATTTTGTTATCTTTAGTCACAGAAGGTTAGACCTCTGGAGAATGATGAGGTCATCTGATCTGACCCATTCGTTTCCCAGGAAGAAACCTTAATTCCAAAGAAGTACAGTGTTTTCCCCAAGCCACACAATAAGTAATGGTCATTAGAACCCAGTCTGACACCTGGCCTATTATCCTGTAGTCTATGTCTTTTCCTCCTTCTCCTTTTTTTCCCTTTAATACTATACTAATACAGTTTTCCTAAAGTCCTGCCTCTCTAGATATCATGATAGAAATACTGAACAGCTTTTTCCGTGCCTTTCAGAGAAACAAATTCAATACTTCTAAGGCAAATAGACCCATATTATTTATTTACCAGTTTA
This sequence comes from Manis pentadactyla, assembly GCF_030020395.1. Classification (NCBI taxonomy): domain Eukaryota; kingdom Metazoa; phylum Chordata; class Mammalia; order Pholidota; family Manidae; genus Manis; species Manis pentadactyla. The sequence goes on along the minus strand of NC_080021.1, from coordinate 79,342,641 downwards.
ACTGAGGTCACAGTAGGTGATGAAATAGAAAGTAAACTCCATGAAGAGCTTTAGAAGCAAATTGTAAAGGGTGATTTTGATTCTGGGGAGTAGCCAAGCTGAGGGGTGGGCACAGGGAAGACAGTAAAGAAGCCTATCTACTCCTCAGCAAGCAGTTGTTGAGCACCAACTGATGAGGCTTCCACCTGCATAGGGGACACAGCACAAGATAAAGGAGTGAAGTAGAGAATCCTATATATTGGTAAGTGCCAAGCAGGACACGTAAAGAAGGGAGCAATAGGAAGCTTCTGACATTGGTTGAGAGCACCTCTCTGTGTATGCATGCTGTGTGATATTTTAGAGAGGATGGCTAGGGCAGGCCTCACTGAGATGCTATTTGAACAAGGCTTGAAGAGAATTAGGGTCAATTAAGTTGAATAAGAATTTTTCATTTCTAAGTGTAACAAAGTCTGTTAGAATTCAGAGCTCTTAATTAATATAAGCCTTCAAATTCTACACTAAAAAGTACCATAAAAATGACGAGATGGTGGGTCAATAGGGCTCATAATTTACATCATTATAGTACAAGAGCCTTTGAAAAAATACACCAGCACCCTCAGCTCTCTGAACGCGTTGCACCTGCAGGCACGGTGAGTGAGGGCCCTCACCCACTGAAGGGTGCTGTGCTCCCACTCCTTGGAGCACAGTGTGTCTCAGAGGCTCTCAGATGGCAAGAGGGGCAGGGAGTTAGATATACCTGAGAACAACCCCACCTCACCACTCTCCAATAGCTCTGTAACCTTGGTAGATGTCATTAATTAATTCACTGTGCGCCAGAGTCCTCATCCACAACAGGGTAGTAAGGACTAGATCAACTAATATAATATTAACAGCCATCGTTCATGTAGTGTTTACAAAATGCCAGACACCATGTTGAGCCCTTTACATATCTAATTTAACACTTATAATTAAATTAGGTATTATCATCACCATTTCACAAACACAGAACCCAAGGTTGAAGAATTTTCTCAAGAAGGACCTGAACCCAGAACAATGGATCAAGGATCACCACTGGGTCACATTCCCTGCCCAGGCATCCTCTCCGGGGCTGCAGGTGCTGTCAAAGGGTCTGAAGCTCAAAGGCGCTTGGTCAACATTAACTTATCTTTTTCCCCTCATGGGCTCCATTGTAGGGTATGATTGCTTAAGGACTCCGGGACACACTTCTAAATGTGACAGAGTCCCAATGGGCAGACCATAATGTACTTGCTGAACTAACCCCTTCTCAGGGGCCAGTGAGTACCTGCCAATAAAAAAGGCAACAGCCAAGCCATTAACCTGAGACAAACCCTCTCCATTGGCATATGCACAGTTTATGACAATAAATGGATGTCTCAGTTATGGAGCTAATCAATGTTATACTTGTTCAATGTTTGTGACACTTCTCTTAATAATCTAGAGAAATAATGGAGGTAAAGACAAGAGAGGTCTGCAGTGACCCAGAACTTGCCAGTCAAATCCAGAGTGAATAAAGTCAGAAGAGGTGTTGAGTTTCCTGACCACCCTCTCAGATTCAGCTGGAAGTTAACATTCTGATGAGGGCAATGCAAACATAAGATACTCCCATATAATAAACCTGAGAAGAGGTGGAGAAAGGGGGAAGAAAGGAGGAGGACAGAGGAGTACGAGTACGGGTGACATGCAGGGAGTGAGGACACAGAGCAAAGAGCGCTCAGCCACCTCCCATTCCTCTCCAGTTACAGGAATGGAGCCTTGAACTGTGGCGCCCTCAGATATCCCTTCCTGCTCTCAGGAATCCACGTAGAGGATATTAGCACTTTTAGGTAAGGGTCAGTCAACCACAGCCTACATCCCTTTCCCATAAAGTATGGCACAACTACATTAAGGGGCTGGTCAACTTAGACACCCCCTGGGTGAAGGTCCTTTCTGCATACATGGCTCCTTAATTAGAATAGGGAGAAACTTATCCCTGTATCCCAAATAAAACCAAAGAATGTTGTAAGGGGATTTCTTCAAGGGCAAAAACTGCAATGTAATTTTATACAAGTGGACCATCTTGCCCCAGGAAAAGTAATAGTAGGGGTCAGAACAGCACTCCCCAGCTCCAAGTGTGGTGGTACCTGTGCACACTCAGCAGTGAGGCGACTCCTCTGGGGTCAACTCACGGGGCCACACCAGCACGGCCTGGAGGGGCCAGGGTCTCTGGTGAGAGTGCAAGCAGGGCAGGCAGCACCTGACGGTCCTAGTGCGTGCTGACTGCATCTGTCTGTTGTGTCCCAAAATTTCAGTCTCCTTATGAGGAAGGCACTCAGTTCATCATCTGACCAAGAGTAGGCAGAGACCTTAAATTTGGACAATTTTAAGCCAGTCTGTTTACCATGGCCACCCCACTCCCTGCTGACCTCAGGTGTGTTTTACCAGCCTGCCCACTCCCTGAGCTTCTGAGGGGACAGCAAGGAAGTGAGAAGCACCTAGAGGCCCAATGCCCAATGGAAGGCAGATCTGATCATCAAAATAATATTATTATTATAACATAAATAATTATATATATAATAACATGAATACAAATAATAAAAAGTAAGATTGTTCTTTGTTAAGTAAATAATATAATGTGTTTAAATAATAGCAATGATTGCTCCCCCTGGAGTGTTTACTGATACCAGGCATTGGGCTAAGAGCTCCACCTCACTCATTTCACCGCCCACAGCTCTGAGACCTAAATGAGGATGTTTGGATTTGATGTAACCAAGACACAGCTGTAAGGTGCCTCACCTGGGTCACTGGCTCAGAGCCCAGTGCTGGGATCTGAACCAGGCCAGGCTACTCCTGCCCAGAGCCTGTGGCCTGAAGGACACACGGCCACAGCCCAGCCTGTTGGGCTCCTGCCAGGTGCCCACTGGCTGCAGGAAGAAGCCTGGTGGCCAATGGAAGAGCCACCTTAGAGGAAAGAACAGAGTTTGTGTACAAGGAAAGCAAGTATAACCTGAGAAATATTTTCAAAGTCAGAGAGACCCAAAGCAAACACCAAAATGCAGACCTTAATAGTTTTCCTGTTTCTAGGCCCTGGGAATATTTTCCCTTCATTTGAGAGTAGCCATTGGTATCAATTCAATATTAATAAAATGTCACATGCCCAAACACACTCTTCAAAATTAAAATCCATGCAATTTGAGGTACACATTTAATATTGATTCTATATATATTTGTATAAAAGTTTTACCTTCCTCACTTAAAGGATAACAGGCAGGGACTGCTGCAGGATTTCTAGTCCCCTCTGCACATGAGTGGCCAGGAATTCTATGAGCTCCAAATTCTCATGAGCAGGAATTCTTTCTCCTCCCATGAGATTTTCAGTCTCTGTCTCTCTCTTCCCCTCCCTGCTTTCCTCTCTTCCTCCCTCTGAATTGCTCTTTATTCTTTTTCCTTTACCCCCTCTCTTTCCCTTTCTTTTTATGTCTATTCCTCTCTTTAGAGGAACAGAAATACCTATTTTTTTCTATATTAAACCGCAAAGATATATTCATTGAATGAACTCCTTTGATGCCATATTCGACTTTAACATGCGTGAGTGGGAGGCATCCTCTGATTCCCCAGGAAGCTCTAGGAGGCTCAGAGTAGTCACGGAGAGGTTCCGATCCTCCCCACACCGGATCCGTTTCCTACTTAGATTAGGTAACCATGCTAACTGGTCACAGTTTATGCCACAGAACTACCTCAGAGGTGAAATTCCTGTCCTTCTTGGTGCCGATGACCCCACCTCTCTAGTCTAGGTTTAAATCTCTTCTGTGAGTTAAACTCAAAGACCTTTAGCCTCTAGTGGGATCTCTGACTCGCTTCACCCCCTTCCCCACCACACCCTTCCTCCTCTGGGATTCTCTCTCTCAGGGGATAAAATCATCTGACAACCAGCCATGCAAGCGAAACACCTCAAATTGTCCTAAACTCCTCCCAATTCAACATCGATAGCCCATCAATCACCAGTTTCTGCTGACAGTTATTTCCTAAATATTTCTCAAATCACTACCTCCTTCCATCACAGCCTCCTCACCCTGCTTTCCAGTTTCTCAGACTAGTTGCAAACAGTCCCTCAATTGTTGTCAGACCCAGTCCTGTCTTCCTCACATCTATTCTCCACAGAGCCAGCACAGGGATTCATTCAAAATGCAGTCTGGCTGTGCTGCTCCTTGGCTTAACATTTTTTGGGGAACAAACTACTGACAGGATGAAATTCAAGCCATTTAATAAGATCCATGGGGCTGGTCTCCAGCCTCCTCATTCTCAGCCCCTATTTCACCCTCTAGCAATATAAGGTTCTATGAAGCTTCCACCTAAGTTTGCTAAGCATCCTTTTCCTGGGACTGCCCTGCCTTACCCACCTTACAACTTCCTACCTACAACCCTTCTACATTGTGTCAAGGCAGGGAACTGTGCCCCTACCCACCCCCTGCATCCTGGGCACACCTCTATCATTGCATGTCTCTCTTGCTGATGTAACTCTCTGACTACGTCTCTCCTACCATTCTCTTGCAAGCTCACGATGGACAGGAAACACCCTTCATACACTTTCTACCTCCCGCACCTAGAACTTTACCTGGCATGTAATGATACTCATTTTTATCTCTGTGGCTCCCATTACAAGTAATTTGTTTATCATAGCTCATGTAACTCATGACTTCACAAACTTAAAAAGAGCCACTTCTAAATCTCTTAAAGTTAACCATTTCCTATTCATGTAGTCTTTGTGGAAGGGTTTACTTTAATGTTTAACTATGAACCTTATACATATAAAGATGTGATTATTACTATTACTTAGCATGACTCTTTAAATTTATTCATTCTCCCCTGAACATGTACTGATTTCTTTCTTTATGCTTAAACGACACTGTAAGTACTGAGAATTCAAACCTGAATGACCCAGCCTTTGCCCTTATGTTTATAATAAAGCATTTATTTATTAATTTTATAATTTGGTGAAAATAAAAAGTTGTTGGGGGTATCTGCTGAGAGATGTGGAGGAAATGATGATGGTAGCTGGTCAATGACAGGTGACTCCTTTGAAAATGCTACTTTCATTAAATACTCATATGCACCAACACTGTTGTTGGTACTTTATAGATTTTCTCTTCAGTTCTTACTATAGGCTCTGGAAAGTCAAGTAACTTGCCTATGGTCACAAAAAAAAGCCAGTAAAATTTAAAACTAGGTCTGTCAGCTTTCAAAACACAGACTCTTCACTATCCAGGAACAGAAAACACCAATAGAGAAGTTTTCGCTAAAAAGCCCGTGAATGCAACTGTGCAGACATGCAGGTACCTAATGGAAATATACTCAGGAAAGTATATTATACTTGAGAAAGTTGTATAGAATACAGAAACTAAAAACCTATTTATCATGCTTGGTTTTAGCTAAATTCTGCAAGCTGGCTGTGGGAATGCTGATTCTCTTCTGGCACCCACTCAGCGCAGCTGTCCTGCATGCCATTGGCCTGTATAGAGTGTGTATCATTACTTCAGAAATACAATTTCTTGGTAGATAAAATCTTCTAATATTGAAAGCCTATGAGGAAAAGTAGTAAAAAGAGCCCTTGGGAGTGAGGAAGTTTGTAACTATTAAATAAGGCAACTGAAAGTTGTGAAAATCACTTTGAGTCTGGACTCCATTTCCTGGGCCTGGAGCGGGGACTGACGAGAGCAAGGTGCTGGGGGCTGGAATGACTGGCTGATTTAGGTAGCATGTGCTTCTCAGGCTCACAGGGATACCTTGGGCACACCCCTCCCCCAGCCTCCAGAACAACCTAAACGCCCTTCCTGCACCAGACACAGGATTATCTGGGGCACTGCTGGTGTCAGTGCAGTCTTTATCAGAGCATGGGCACTTCTTTCTATTTTGAAAAGGGTCACTGGTTCCATGAGATTATTTGGCCAGACATTGCATAAGGGCCATTTATAGATTTCTTCTGGAAAAAGAAAAGCACTTGTCCTTTATCCATGACTCCTTGAATTGCTATAAACCCTGTCCATAACAAGTGTGTGCAGTGGAGACGGGCACACCAATGGTGACAGGATTACACACACCCATCATTTGGTTGGAACAAGCAGCTCCAGTGTGTTTAAAATTCATTCGGGTCCATTCTCAACAGACACCATGCAAACGAATAATAATATTTTGTATTTGGAAAGGAAGAAAAGAGCTGAAAGAGCTTACCGCATCTCACGCTTTCCTTTTGTCTTTTTTTGGAACAGCACAGATAGGAGGAAAAAAGACTCAACTGAAAATTTTAATCTGTATCAAAATGTAACAACTTCATGGCAAGGAGCACTTTCACTTGTTGGAGAGAAAGGTAAGACCAAGCAAAAGTGATAGAGGAAAGACAAAGGGGTGCAGGAAAGCGCAAGATGACCTTCGAGAGATCCTTGCCAAACACAGCACTGTCACGAAAGCCCCTCCCCTACTGGCTTGGAGCTTTTCTAAATAAAACGGGACTTGCTGCCTGCAGTGAAGCTTATAAATCCCCGAGGGAACAAGATGCAGTCTATATGGTACCCAAGAACAAACATAAAACAGGACTGGCCTGTCATTTTTCATAATGGTTAGTCTGAAAAAAATTAGAAGGTTGAATACTATTTTGTTGCTCTTTTACTTATTGCTATAAAAATAAACCCAGTAGAACTTGAACATGAAAGTTACCAAAAACGTGTGTTCCCTACCATCTACGTGATAAACGGTATAAATTCATTGTCTTTGGGAAGAAGCATGCCAGGAAAAGAGTCCGGTGATATGTTGCCATGCTTTGCATTTGGCTTCCATAGTGGATAAAAATTCAGTGGTGAGTTTTTTCTACCACTGAGTTGAGGAAAGAAAAGAAAATTTACACTGGAAGGGAAAAAGCACACAATGGTAACTAACATTTTGAGATCACCCAATTTTGTACAATTCATTTTAGGATGTTAGGTTATTTTTGTTTTGCTTTTCTAAATTGCTAGCAGTATGAACTTCCCTAACGGTCCCCTCTTCCTAGTCTTATACACCACACCAAACTAATCTTATTAAAAAACAGCTCTACATCTTACTACACTGATGGACAGCGGCTGCCATGGGGTGTGGGAGGAACCCAATAATATGGCCAATTCCACATTTTTTGCAGTGTTTCTGCACACAAAACTTCAGTAAAATACTTAAAATCAAACAGATTCACCTGACTAGTGCTAGTGTTTTGGCCACTCGCCTATGCCTCTTTGCACCATACTCTACTTGCTCTGGCTTTAGGAAACCTAGAGACCAGGTAAATTCTCTCCTTTACATCCACTACCTGAATATAGTGCAAGATGGGGAAGGCTGGAGGCCATGAGCTCCAGGACTGGCCTGTGCTTATTCACTTGGTCTCTGCTCTGTCTGATTTTGACTGATTTGCACTCTCAATTGTATCTTCTGCCTCAGACCCTCTAGTCAGATGGGTAAAAGAGCTAAGCCCAGCTGCTCACCTATCATATCACCTCATTGACTTTGAGAGGGGTCTCTTCCTTCCAAGTAGGCTTTTCCAACAACCAAATGATCAGTAATCAGTACCCCAGCACACTTCTGGCATAACCCACTGAAGCCCTTACTTACATATGCCCTTGAGGCAGCTTATCCTGGGAATGGCCCTGTTTACTGAGGGCAAACCTCTGCAGCTTATGTGTAAGACCTTAGACTGAAAAATCTTACAGATTTCAGATTATATTTGCAGCAACTCCTGACTTTCCATCTGTGGCAAACTGCTCCTCCACACTGTTCAGTCTCCCAGGCAGTAACCCTCGTCCCACATCAACTACTCACTATTCAACAGACACTTACATGTCTGCATTGTTCCAAGCTTAGGCAATCAAAATACAACCATAAAACATAGAACAGTCCCTGCCTCTCAGGGTGCATGGTTGAGATCCTTAATTTGGGGAAACAGGAAAATCAAAGGCAAATAGTTCATACAGTTCTACAGCTGCATTTCTTTTGAATAAGAAATCTCAGCAGAATTCCCAAACTTAATATCAAGAATCTAACTGGAAAAAAGACGTCATGGACCCAGTTGCTTTTCTTATGATTAGTTTGTAGTGCTGCTGCTCTGAACCGCTCTTTCTTAAACCACTGGGACATACTGAATCTAGTTGGGGAAATTTTCTACAAATGCACGCAATTTAAATCTGTTGGAAAAGGATGACATTTTTACAAAGTTTTATTCATTCAAATCCAATGTGGGACAAATATGGATTTTCCATCTGGGAGGAAACTGATCCTTCTACAGAAATACAAAGCCCTGGGTGCTCATGGGATTGCCAGTTAGTATGACATGGTGTGAAAAAAATAACTATCATGACCAATAATGGCAAACAGAACAAGTCCATGATGTAAAAATTGACCAGATGTTAGAAAGCTAGTTCATTTGTTTTAAAGACTAACAAACTATGTCGACATATTTTCTTACTAGTGACTCAAGCCAAACATCTGTTAAGTCCCCAAAGGGTAAAAAGAATGCTACCCTCATTATTTTACTGAGAAGCATAAGGAGCAAAGTATTAGAACAATGACTTCATGCCCCTTCTGAACCTCCTAGGCTACCGTATTAAAACCAATAAAGGATCAGACTTTCCTCATGGTTTAGAGTTTTAAATCTTGATTCTTTTTTAATTTTGTGGATTATTTAACTCAAGCTTCCAAATCATTAATAAGAAATAGCCATTCACTAGCTCCCAAAGCTGTAGGCATCTATAGGACTCCTTCTTTCTAGCTCCATAACTAATTATCTCATTCAATGGCATTTATGTCTCAAGAAAGTTAATAGCTTGACAGTGGCAACAAAGACAATATTCCACATAAACCTTGCAGAAGATCCAGCTGCCACTTACATGCAACTCGAAATTCAGCATCCCCCTTAATATTCAGAACTGAAGGCTGTCTCTGACTCCATTTAGCTTGACCAAAAATGAGTTTGGTTTTATTTTCAGAGGTGCAGACAATTATAGCTAGTGCTATTCCTATTCCTATAGCCTTTGGAGGGCACACCTGGATCCCTGTTGGATCCTCAGCATTGCCATAATACTGTGGAATCTATGAACACATTGTTCTCCCAGAAATAAGGATGAATTATGATGACCACAGAAAGTGGCCTAATACCAGTTTGCTGTCAAAGTGCCTAATTATGAAAGTTTGCACTCTTTTAAGGTAAAAGATCACTTAGTATTTGAATTATTCAAAAAGTACGAATGGATTGCCTGTATGTACTAAGTCATGTCTTCACTTCTATTTCAACTGAACATTCTGAAATTGACATTTACAGTTGATCTTACATTTTTCCCATTTCAAACAATATGATTACAAGCCAAAACAGTGAAATGACACCTATTTAAAAATCTCTTTAATACAGGAGAATCCATAGCCAGTTGGGCCAGGGAGGAGGGACTGGGTGAACTGAGATGATAACTTTGGGTCAGGCTCATGCACAGTGATCCTAGATGCATATAGGAGTTAGGGAACTCATTAGTGCTCTTAGAGAAAAGTCTCTTAGGAAGCTCTAAATTAGACATCCGAAGACACAGAATCAAGGCATCCAGAGATGAGAAAAAGCAAATTGAAAAAAGGAGAATCCAATGGCTTGTTAAAGGTGTTCCTCAGGATCTATGGATTTGTTGATAGTAAATGTCTCATTCTGTCATGTTATTGTTGGAAGAGAGATAATTTCGGTTTTATGTATGGAAATCAACCTGCTGCATCTCTTCTGAAAAAAAAAGTGTTCTTTGATTCATATATAACTATTCTTTGGCTGTCACTAAAGTTCATATTTAAATATCCATAACTTTCTATTCAGACCATCAGAAAACTAAGTACTTTCTCTGAAAAGAAATTTGTAAATGACCTTGAAAAACATTTATTAACTTAAATGCCATTAAGATTATAGTGGGTGAGATAAGGCTAGTGCAATTTGCTAATGCTAGAAAAAAAGACATACTTAACTTTTCAGACAATTTCCCTGATCCAGAAGATATATAAAACAAGCAGCATTCATAAGTAATGCCTTAGTTATTCAAGTTTTTTGTTTCCCACCCACATTCTTATACATTAGAATATCTCCACTTAAAACATTAAAATAGATGCTATTTAATGATGTGTAATTCTATATAAAATTAAAGTAGTCAATATGGATATAAAGTAAGAATCACAAGAGTTGACACATTAATCTACAGAATACTAAATCTAAATAGGACACTAAATTTGACATGGCTACATCACTGGCTGGTGTAAAGAAAGTCTATTTCACCTCTACATAGGTCTTTGTGGACATTTTTTGGTTCATCTTCAACTATGTTTATTATGATGGAGATGCCAGACATTTGGAAAGAACATAACCTACTGATAGATATCCCAAAGCTTAAAACTCAAATGGCAATTTGAAATTGTCAACTCACAAAACGTGTGAGCAGCATTGTACACTGGGCCCTGGAAGGGAGTCAGCCCACTGGGTGGACAGGGCCAATCACAAGAACAGGAATTCAGAGATCCACCTGGGAGGTCACGGGAAGCCAGGTCTAGGCAGCCATTTGACTACGTGTAACTAGAACAGACAAAGCCAGGCTACAGGAGAATGATGCTGCCAGTAACAACTTCAAAAATACAAAGCAGAGAGAATCATTGCTTTACCTTTAGTGACTTCCCAATTTCGTATCTAGTTCTTCATGGTATTGATCCTATTTATGTTCCTGAATTGCACGACATGCCCTTTTTGTTAGCTTGAGTGCATTTCTTTTGATATAACCAAACAATCCTAACAAGACTACAAGGTTCATGAAAGTAGAGATATTGCTTTTTAGCCATGATTAAGAACCATACTTAGCAATCAACAAAGGTTGTCGAATGAATTAGCATAGAGAGATATAAACACTCTGCGAGAGGAAGCTGGGAAGGATAGATGGTGAAGATAGAAGAGAAGCAATGCCTAGAATACCGGGCAGGACTTGAGCAAGCAGAGAAGAGGAAGAACTTTCAGGTAGATGGTGGCACCAGAAGAGTGTCTCAGATTTAGATTTAACCAACATTTAGTAGGTGTCTACACTCCAGGAATGGTGCTAAGTGACTTCGCAGACATAATTAACAGAGCAGGTCACCCTGATGTTATGCATCAATGCCTTAGCCACACCTTAAACATCTCATCTCCTTTGCAACTCTAGGTTTCAGGAGGCCTGTCTTTATGTCTCCACTGAGACATGAGAGTGAAGTGGCAGATGCGAAGGAATGGCTTACAAGTTAGTGTAAGACCACATAGCCCTGGGCCACCTGCTCTGAGATTCCAGCCTGCCTACCCTGGTCACTGTAGTGTTTTATCTACAGGTTTCAAAAAAATAAGGACAGAGGAGAGTCTAGGAAGGGCGGAGGAAAAAGGAAGTAATAAGTTTAACTTATGTGAAGGAATACTAAATTGGAAAATATGCTGACATATATCTCTCCTTGTATAAGAACATTTAAATTATTTACATGCAGGTGCCCCTATGAAACATACAACAAAGCCTGGAGATAAATGAGGCAGAGTGCATATCTGAGTGCTTTGAGAAGTAGAAAGGCTCCCTCTAAAACACAAGGCACTCTTACTGTTATATATTATTTGATATACAATAAAATATTCACCATTGGATGAGGGACATGGAGGGAAAAACTGTGTGTAATGCAAATTTTCCAACATGGCCGACATGTCTGCTAATTTTGAGCTATGATGCAAGTAAGAGCAATCACATGCGTGTATGAATGTAAGATGACAGAAATTAAATTACAGAACAGAAGATGACTGCTCTTCAGTGGGGATGAATCAGCTACTTAGAAAGCACATATCGTATTGTAAGCCAAGGAAAAGGAAAAATTAAAAATACTATTGGAAACTGGGCTTCATGTGAAGGATGATAAATGTTCCAGGAAGAGACTTCCAGGCTTTCTCCACTGGCTCTTTGGTAGGGGTAAGAAAGAGGAAAAAGTAATGTTAGCAGTTCTATTCTGGTTCCTCCAAGCAGCCTGGTAGAGCTCTGCACCCACAAGAGAAAGGGCACAGCACTGTGCTTGCGGTTGTGAACTGCAGGTTTTTAGTCTGGCAAAGAATGCAAAGGGGATGGAGGCATGTGGGTGGCTGGGGAGCCCCAGCTCCATCTACCTAAGTGTTCAGCAACATTTCTGTGTTAAGAGAATATGGGACTTGTAGCTGGAGGTCCCAGGATTCCATCAGACTGTATCACCTGCTGGCCATTTGGGCTCAAGAAAGCCATTTAATTTCTCTAAGACTGTTTCTTCATCAGAAAATGGTAATGGCTTTTGCTCTAAGTAAGGAATTGTGAAGACCAAAAGGGATAATGCTTGCAAAAGTACTTTCAAAATTGGTGTTATATAAACTCCATCATTGAACAACTTCCTTTGAGGAGTCCTGGGGCCAGGCTGGGGTCAAGTAGTTTGGGAAGTAGTTTAAGCAGAAGGGCCACTCTCCCAAACGGTGCTAGGAAAGCTTCTAGCTCAGTCCCTCCACCTCCCATCCACTCACCACTCCATGTACCTCAGGCTTCCTTTGCCTGAGGGAGGCACATTTTCACTTTCACAACTCACCTTATCTGCATATTGACCCAATTTCTCCTCTTTGGCTTCAAAATATTGAGGAAAGGGGTGGAGAAAAGCAATACTTGGGACAATTTTTCTTAGCTCTGGTCTCCCGAAGAATGCCCTTACCTTTCCCTTATCCTCCTGGCTTGGGTTTTATGCAACCCTCCCAGACACTGAGTTATCTTATCTCTGTGTCTGCAGGTCTGCAGTCAGCCCACCCCGAGGGCATTTCCTTCCAGAAATCCAGAGCGCTGTGAATGAAGGAGGAATCTTCCAGAAATCCAGAGCGCTGTGAATGAAGGAGGAATCTCCGTGATGCTCTGGAAGGTAGACTGTGGCAGCTCTCTTGACCCTTATGTTACAAGAATGAAGGTAGGGAACTGAGGCATTGAGTAACTGACTCAAAGGAGCACTCTGAGTCACTGATGAGTCTGAAAATGGAATCCAAATCTCCTCAATCTGGACTCAAAATTCAATGAAACTGTTCTTCCTGAGACCCAGAAACCTCCCAGAATGCTCATCACTCTACGGCTTTGCAGGAATTTGCTTTATACAGCCCAGATTGAGGAACAAAGTAAAACTCACCCGCCCAATATGAATTACACACTTGGCAGGTAGAAGAAACCCTTTCAAGGGATCAAGAAGCCTGTTCCATAAACCACAAAGTCCACAGTTGATCAGTCCATTTGAATTGCTTGAAGGTACAACTGACTCCAAAAGATGGGACCAGGGTTTTCTTTTGTTCCCCTCCCCAGGTATGTTCTGGCAGCTGACATGCTGGGGAAACCACACCATGTTCTCCTGTGATGAACTCTTCTCTTCCTCCTACTCCCTGTGCTGCCCATGACCTGCTTCAGGGTGCCCACTGCTGCTCAGGCATCAAGTCACACAAGGGTTTATCCACAACAATTTTGCTCTGAGCCCTCTTTGGGCCCTCATCCATTTCTTCAGTTCCGCAGTGTATGTCAGATGCTGGCAGGTGCTACGGACACTACAATGACCAAAGGAGACTCAATCCCCAAATAAAAATGTAGAAGGCAGAGGCTATCAAAGGAGGAGAGGGATTGAAGGGTCAGGTAGGGGTGTGTGTGTGTGTGTGTGTGTGTGTGTGTGTGTGTGTGCAAGCTCACCCTATCTTAGGGCGGTCAGGAAAGAGGAGAGCTGGGTGACACCAGAGAAAGTGAAGGAGTGAGCCGTGAGGAGAGCTGGACTAAGAGTGTTCTAGATGACTGAGCAGCAGAGTAAGACTCCTGCCTTGCAAGCACACTGGCACTGTTAGAGAACAGGTGGTGGGGAGCAAGGCTGGAGAACAGTGAGGGGAGCAATGTGATGGCAATGTCATGCCCGGTGCACAGAGGGCTGAGTGGATCAGACCACGTAAAGCCTTACATCTATGCTGAAGACTTTGAATTTCACTTGGGAAATTCACATTTCAGATGGGAAGCCATGGGAGGTGGTTTTAGTTTTTTCCACCCACCAGATGGTCTTAATAGAGCAGTAAAACAATCTGGCTTGACTAAGAATACTGTAGCTGCAGGGTCAAAAAGTCCTTGGATGCAGAGACCAGTCAGTGCAAATGGTCCAGGTGAGAGATGATGGTGAACTGGACGTGGGTGTTTGCCCTCAAGGTGAGAAGTGGCTGGGTCCCCAGGTGCACACCTAAGACAGAGCCAGTTGGAGCTGATGACAGGTCGAGTGTGGAGAGAGAGGGATCAGGGAGGACATGACGATTGTTGGCCTATCCAGCAGAAATCATCAATCCCTCACTGAGACAGGAAGACTTTGAGCAGCGGGTTTCTGTGTGAAATTCAAGAGTTTTGTTTTGGACTTGGTAAGTTTGATGTGCCCGCTCAGCATCCAAGTGGACAGGGCATAGAGGCACCAAGAGCAGGAGAAATGGGACCAGCTAAAATCCTCAGAGGCACAATCAGAAAGCTCAAGACCATGCAAGAGCGGGTGCTGATTAGCTGGGAGACATGTGCACCTTTATTTAAAGTTGCTGCACTACACTGTAGGAGTTTATTTTGAAATATAAAAGGGTTTTTTTTCCGTACTCCAAAGGAATATAAATGGGTTTTTTAAAATATAAAATACCCAGAAAAGAAAAATAAGAATCAGAATGTTTAATATTCAATTTTCAGTTTATAGACATTACTTATTTTTCCCTAAATGAGCATTCATGCACATGCTCATATAATTCTTGTCGCAATGTTTATTGAGTGCTTATCATGTGCATGGCAGGCACTGTGCATGCATTTACACGCATTATCTCACTTAATCTTCGCCACTACATATCAGGGAGGTCCTACAATCATCACCTTTCTCCTGGAGTTGTCCCCTTGGCAGAGGTGTGACTGGAACTTGGGTTTTTTTATTTTAGGACCTGATCTTTGCATACTGCACTTACAAACCTAATGGAATTGCAATTAACATGTGCATACTGAGCATAAACCCTCATTCATTGCTGGCAGGAATACAAAATGGTATAGCCACTTTGGAAGGCAATTTGATGGTTCCTTACAAAGCTAAACATACTCTTACCATACGATCCAACAATCAAGCTTCTGGGTATTTACCCAAATGAATTGAAAACTTATGTCCATGCAAAATCCTCTATGCAAATGTTTATAATTCATAACTGATGAAACTTGGAAGCAACCAGGGAAAAGACATGGAAGAAACTTAAATGTAAATATTAAACGTATTACCAAGCAAAAGGAGCCAATCTGAAAAGGCTGCATAATTGTATGGTTCCAACAAGAAGGCATTTTGGGAAAAGCTTAACTATAGAGACTAAAGAGATCAGTGGTTGCCAGGGGTATGTGGGGAGGGAGGGATGAATAGGTGGAGCACAAGGAATTTTTAGGGCAGTGAAATTATTCTGTGTGATACTGTAAATGGTGGATACATATTATATATGTTTGTTAAACATACAGAATGTACAACACTGAGTGAACATTAATGTAAGCTCTAGACTTTGGGTGATGACTATGTGTCATTGTGGGTTCACTGATTGTAGAACTGGGTGGGCAGGGCCTTCACACTGAACTGTGGGGACAACACTGCCACCCCCCTGGGCCTGGGGCAGAGGATGGAACCAAAGGGGATCATTCTTGAACCTTAAGATTGACTAGAATTTGCTAAGTTTTGGACTACAGTTTGGACCCCTTCCTTCTTTCCTACTTCTCCCTTCTGGAAAGACAGTCTCTATCCCAGGCCTGTCTTACCATATTTGGAAGCACACATCTATCTAGTCTCATAGGGTCTCAGCTGGAGAGGAATTTTCCCGCAGGATGTATCAGAGTCTCACCCACATCTGATTTAGATGTTATTTAAATGAGACTTTGGACTTTAGAGTTTGGGTTGATGCTGGGAGGAGTTAAGATTTGGAGGACTGTTGGGATGGAGTGGATGTATTTTGCATGGGAGAAAGATGTGGTTTTGGGGGGGGTCAAGGGTGGAATGTTTTGGACTGAATGTTTATGTCCCCTCAAAATTGGATAAGTGAAGCTCTAACCACCAGTATGGCTCTGTATTTATATATAGGGCCTCTAGGAAGTAATTAAGGTTCAATGAGGTAATAAGGATGGGGCAGCTCTGACAGGATTTATGTCAGAACACCAGAGCACTTTCTCTCTCTCTGCTGTGTGTGTTCATTAAGCGGAGAGGCCATGTAAGGACACAGCAAGAAGGTGGCCCTCTGCAAACCAGGAAGAAAGTCCTTCATCTTGGACTTACAGCCTCCAGAACTGTGAGAAACAAATGCCTGTTGCCCCCCAGGCTGTGGTATTTTGTTATGGCAGCCCAAGATGCCTATGATGCTCATTATAATTTTCCTCATGTAGTGGATATCTTTATATAGAAGTCTTCAGGCACATTTATGATAACATCCACAGAATAAATTCCTAGAGCTAAAACTGTACGCATGCTTCCTGTGCTTTTCACTGCTGACTGTCCTCTAGAACCATGGGACTACTGCAGAGTCTGTTGCAGTGCAGGCTTGTTCACCAACTGTTAGAGTTACTGCCTATTACCATGTTGAAAGTGATAATGGCACCTCACCAATTACTCTATTTGCATTTCCTTGATTATTTTTTTAAACATTTTTATTTACCCTACAATCCCTTTCCTTTTTGAACTGTCCAGTTGATTAGGAATCCTGGCTGTACCTCTTCCTTTTTAACAGTCTTTGTAAAGGTCTTGTCTCATTTCCTCTCTCACAGTTGATGGAGCAAGTCCTGAGGTCAGCCTGTCTCCCTCTAAGATTTAGGAAGATGCTCGATGCTGGTATAGCAGTGATGGGACTGAGGCAAAGCTACCATAGGCCGGTCCCCACCAGACCCTTTGTATTCATAACCTATACACAGTAGAAGGACACCAAGGAGGGGCTGAGGCTGACTTCTACTCCCAAGTGGAGTCTCTGAAGAAACGTGTACCAATCAGAACAAGAACTATGGAGCCCTATAGCAGACTGAAGGAGATCCAGATGGGATTAAGTTGAAAGAAAGTGAGAACAAAGCAAACATTTAATTGGTAGATAAATAAGTAAGCGTAAGTTGCATTCATTTTTTGGTACTTAAATTTGGCACTACATAATTTAGGATAGAGCAGAGTTAATTTTTTAAATTAGTAATGTTTTAAGAAAAAAATTACTAAAAGTTTAGGACTTACAAATTTGTAAATTCATTTATAGCCATACTTAACTCTCAGTATCATCATTATTGCTATCATTGTTATTACACGTAGGTAGGACGTTAGGCTCACATTTACGGTTTAAACTACATACTAGTTATAATAATTATATATTATCTATATTAGCTATCATTTATTGAGTCTATACTACATGTCAGATGCTAAGTACTTTATCAACATTATCTCATTTGATTAAAATCCAGCTCTGGAACTCTGAAATATCAAGGCAGGAAGAAGAGGTATTTGCATCAAGTTCCTTAAGCCAAATATGAGAAGTAATGAAAGAGATCTAGGCTGAAAGATCAGAACTCTGAAATTGAGATTTTGCAAAGAAGTGGTTATGAAGCCTCCCCAACATCTGAGAAGGCCAGAAACTCCTTCAGTCAGGAAACAAAACATACATCCAGAGATGCTGGCTGTTCCAGGGTCTACAGGCCAGTCCCCCAAAGACCTATGTTTGGGGGCAGAAGAAATTGCAGTGAATATAGAAAGGCTAGCTTTTAAGGGCTTAAAAGAAAGAGCTCTATTCACTCATGCTTAAAGGGCTCGTACAACTCTGAGTAAGTGAGAAACAGAAGCCTACAAGAGTGGTGCAGAAAAAACAGCCACTGAATGCAAATCTCAGGACTCAGCTCAAGACTCCCAGGAAAAGAGAAGGGGCTGGTATGTAAGCACCATGAGGGCAGGGATACAAAGGAATATATGAAGACTCGACACAGGAATATACAAAGTGCTCAGAAATTCTTGTTGCAAGAGCGAATGATTGCGTAAATGAATGAATGAATGGGTTGGGAGTTCCAATAACAAAAACATGATGAGCTAAGAGCCAAAATCCATGGTATATTCGAAATCCATTGTACATTCACTGTCTGACATTAAAGTCAAACACACCAGTTTGAACAAATTCCTTTTCTTTAAGTCGATGTATGCACAGGAACTTAGAAGTCTTTGTCCTTAAAATGGAGTGTTGGCTAAAGACTCAGTCTGATTAGCATGTGAAATGGTCTGTTTAAGGGAGGGCCAAGCAGTTCTCTGCAGGTGGTTTGCAGACTGGCTTACCTTCTGAGTAAAGCATCATGTAACACTGGAAATAAGGAAATTCTCTCAAGTTGAAATTGCTTTTCACCATGTGTGATTCAGTTATTGTCTCATTTCTGAGCCAGAATAGTCTTAGGAAGTGTCATGGTCATCAACTTAAAATTACTGTTTTCTTGCGAAATGAAAATTTATAGAAAGGTTTTGTTTGTTTTTGTTCTGTTTTTAGCAAATGTCATCCAGAGACTTGAAGTTATTCCCTGGCCTGTATATCCTGAAATCTACTAATCTGCCTCCTGTGTTTAATTTTCCCATGGGGAAAATAAGAGTTTTCTTCCTCTTGTCCCCCAGGAGGCTCAAATAATTCCCAGCTGCCATTTTCCATTCCACTAACTCATGATCTCTTTTGCTCTTTAACTCCAATTTTCTATTTCCCCTGCCCCTGGCTTACCCTTTCCTGCCTCCAAACCCCCGGTACAAACAGCCTCCCAGCTTCTTTAGCCTTTCTTCTCTCTCTGCCATGCCAGGTTCAGATACTCCTTTGGATGCTGGTCAAACTGTCCCATGATTCATCAGTATAAGTGATAAAGCCCTTCAGCTCTATGCCTTTAAATTTTTTTTGTATGTAAGAACATGTAGATTGCTTATTAGGAATGCTAACTTTCGTGTCCAATATCTTTCATTTTCTCATTTTGTTAAGACTGTGTTTTTAGAGCAGTTTTTGATTCACAGCAAAGTTCAGGGGAAGGTACAGAGATTTCCCAATATATATCCAGCCCACACACATGCAGAGCCTCCTCTATTATCAACATCCCCCCACCAGATGACACATTTGTTACAACTGATGAACTTATGTCAACACACGGGTTCATTCTCAGTGTTATACATTCTATGAGTTTGGCCAAACATATAATGACATGTATCCACCATTATGATAACAGACAGAGTACTTTCATTGTCCTAAAAAATCCTTTTATTTACTACTCCCCCTACTCCCCAAACTCTGGCAACTACTGATCTTTTTACTGTCTCCATAATTTTACTTTTCACAGAAGGTCATGTAATTGGAATCATACAGTGAGTGGCCTTTTCAGACTGGCTTTTTCCACTTAGTAGTATGCATTTAAGTTTCCTCCATGTCTCTTCATGGCTTGGTAGCTCATTTTATTTCAGTGCTAAGTAATATTCCATCGTCTAGATATACCAAGGTTCATCTATTCACCTACTGAAGGACATCTTGGATACTTCCAAGTTTTGACAATTACAAATAAAGTTGTTGTAAATGGCTGTGTGCAAGTTTTTGTGTGGACATGTTTTCAACTCTTTGGAGTTACATGCCAAGGAGCTCCAGTGCTGCAACATATGGTGAGTATGTTTAGTTTTGTAAAAAAACAAAACAACCTATCAAACTGTCTTCCAAAATGGCCATAACATCTTGTACTCCTACCAGCAATGAGTGAGAGTCCCCAACACCAGGATTTGGTGCTCAGTGATCTAAACTGCAGCCATTCTAATAGGTGTGTAATGGTAGCTTCTTGTTTAATTTGCATCTCCCTGTTGCCATATAATCTGGAACATCTTTTCATATGCTTATTTGCCATCTTTATGTCTTCTTTGGGGAGGTGTCTTTTAAGGTCTTTGGCCCATTTTTACTTGGGTTGCTTTCTTATTTTTGAGTTTTAAGAGTTCTTTGTATATTGCAAGCTTTGTTTTACATTTATTTTTTTGAATCCTTATGATCCTTACTATTGGGAATGTTTAATCAACATGGTCTTACCGTCTGACTCTGAGAAATCCCAGGAGGAAAAGGATCTGTTTAATTCAACTCAAAGTTGCATCCACAAGAAACTTTGTGACAGCACTGAATCAGATGACAGGGACAAGAGTGTGGCTTTGCCTTAAGGATCTTATAGTTCAGAGGGGAAACAGAAATACATCCAAGCTCAGCAAGGCGTTCAAAGTGCAGTGATGGAGATGCAAGCACGATGCAAGCAAGATCACAGAAACAGGGTGTTTAGCTCGGCCTGATGGTGTCAGTGGGGGCTGAGATCTGGGAGGCAGCGTTGGGGTCACATGGGACCAGGAAGTACTTTGCGTACTTGGTTTGTGGGAGCTTCCTCAAAGTGCCAACCAGCATACAACCTGTGTGAAAGGATCTACTTTGGAAAGCTGCAGGATGGGGTGGGAACCTGGGTAGAAAAACTGGAGAGGGGATACTGGAAAATTATTATAAATACCAGGAGGGGTCATGGCTAGGCATATAAATTTGGTCATTTCCCAGATTCTTGAAGAAATGGGAATGGCTAGGTTTTGAAAAGAGAACAGCCAGTGTGAGATGAGTTTCAGGGAGGAATGTTAGAAGAAAGTCCACACAAGAGGCCAAGGAAGGAAGAAGAGCCTAGGGAATGACGTGCAAGAGCAGGAGGACATGGCGCAGAGCTACAGCGTGGGAAGGGGATGAGCAGGGATGCCCCAATTCCTGGGGCTGGGAGTCAGCAAGAAGATGCTGCTTAGTTTTCAAAAAGCAAGAGGCATTTCTAAACTGCTCTCAGCTGCAGGCGGTGTCTTTTGCATATAAAAGAACATGATATGGTAGAGCATAGAGGTTATTGATATTGATCTGTTGCCTTCCTTTTCTATCTGAACACAATTTGAGCTATCATCCGAGACCAAACAACAAGACACTTCATGTATAAAGTGACACAAATTCATGAGATCTGTACCTAACACAGAGCAACGAAGCTAACAGTGCTTTTCAAGCTCAAGTATCCTAAGAATCTACTGGTATTTCCAACATCACTGTAACAAGTCATTACATAATTGTAAAGAATATAGAACATTAAACCAGAGCCCAAATATTTACATTTTTGCTATGGGTTAATAAGAAAAAACAAAATTTTCTAATTAAGCATGGAAACTGAAAGACAATCTTAAATTTATTAGCTAATGTGAAGTAGTCATTAGTAGAGTATAGGGAAATATATAGTTTTGGAAGCCAGATTTAGAATTGAGTCTTCACTCCACCATTTACTCATTTGCTATTTACATGAACACATATAACTGATTCATGTTCTCTCAATCTCATTTATTCACCCTTAAAATGGGATCAGAATAGCTTTGTTGCCAACATAACTGGCCAATACCTGAGATTTAGTTTATGTTGTTCTAATTTTTTCTTGTATGGTATGTGGCAGGCTGCTGACAGGGCTTCTGTATTCATTCTCTCCTTCTCCTTTTAATAACAGAAACACCCCTTCCCCTATCCTTATACTGATCATCTACTATATGCTAGATCCCACACTAATGGCCAAGGCATGAAAGTGTTTGAGATGCATTCTCTGTTCCCCCATCCAGGAAAGTCAGCTCAGTGGGGAGCCAAATGGGTACAAAGTTTCCTACAGCATGCTGTGGACTCACAGATGGAAAGTAAACAAGCAAAAACTACCTCTGCTTTGGAGTGTCCAACACATCAAATCAGAGTGACATTTGAACTAGACCTTGAAGTGAAGTGCAGCTAGAAGAGACAAAAATGAGAGAATTCATTCCCCACCCTGATTATACATGTTTCAACAATAAATGGGTGATAGGTTGCCAGGAGGTTTTAAGACTGTCACTGTCAAAGAAGCAGTGGGAATGCAGTGATTGAAGACAGCTCTGGAAGGAGATGGCGGGGGAGTGGCCTGGATTCCAGCAACCCTTACTCTCCCCTGTGCAAACCTGGCCTTGCTTCTGCTTTAAAGATGCAACAGAAATTGTCCAGGCAGGAAGGAGGGAAGGACAAATGCAGAGACCAAGAGGGGATAAGGACCCAGTGTTCAGGGATTGGTGAGCAGCTATGTGTGGAGGAGCTGCGGCCAGAGGTGAGGAAGGGTGGATGGATGGATTAGGGACAGGTATGACTTACTGGTCCATCAAGGGCGCTGCCTATCAGGGCTGGCCATCTACAGTGTGAGGACAAGATGTGTCAGCCACGCAGCAGGCGCTGACAGAGTCCACCCAAGGCCAATGCCACGCACCACCCACTGGGCTGTCTTTCCTCTGGCCAAGCAGGCTCAGGTGACTCCCTTCACATCTGCATTTGGAAAGACCTTCAGCCTGGTCTGGGCTGCACTGAAGCTGGGCTGAAATTACCTATGCAACACTATGAAGTGCCCATTCATGTGGACCAGAAGACACAGGGCATAGACCTGGGACCATGGCAAAGACCATAGGAAATCTGGGCCACGGTGGATGGTGTGCAGGTGTGGGCCCCACCACAAGCACAGTTCCTGTGCAAACGGAGGGAAGGACAGGGCGATAAAGTGCCCTGTGCCATTCTTCTACTCAGGTTGTATCTGCTGCCTTTTGTGCCCATCTGTGTCTGGGTAGTTTGAAGCCAGCCTTCCTGCCCCTCCACAAGCCCCTACTCATATGTCCCGGGAGGCCACCCTGGGCCTGTAGACTGGGAGCACCTGTGCTTCATGATGGGAGTGAACCAGGTATGAGGCCTACACCAGCCAGTGGGCCTGCAGTGAGACAAGCTATGGCATTGGAAATACAGTCAGAGGACCACAGTTTTATGCCAAGAAGCCTGAGCTGGCTCACTCAGTATGAAAAATCAGAGCCTGAAGCTCAATCAGAGGCAATTTAATTAAAGTGAGTTGGTTATCTAGGCCCAACAAGACTTGCCAATTTGTAACTTGGCAACCAGCAGCCATGAGCTCTTTGGACGGATTCCTCACCCCCCACCCCTCCCTGTCACCCAGGATCGGCTGTGCATGGTTTGGCTGTCTGCTCTCTTTCTACTGCAGCGGCAGCGTTTTGTGCCATGGCTGGCCTTCAGGTTCTTGTCTATATCGTGGACAGTTTGGAGGGAAAGGGAAAGAGAGTGGGCAAAGCTGGTGTTGAAGGGAAAAATGATGTTCTTATAAATGTAGCTGCAAAGGATTCTATGACAAATAAAAATGAATTTATGTTTGTTTACTGTGATCTTTTAACTCACTACTACAATTAACAACTAAAACACATACACTGCTTACCATGTACAAAGTACTTTCCTAAGCACTTGGTCTCCAGTGCCTAATCTATTACACCCTACAAGGCCCGTTGAGGAAACTGTAGTGGATTGAATAGGGACACTCAAAATTCATGTCCACCAGGAACTTCAGTAATTTATTTGGAAATAGGGTCTTTGCAGATGTAATTAAAGTAAGGACTGAGATGAGGGCATACTGGACTAGGGTGGGTGCTACATCCAATGACTGCTCTTACTATAATACAGAGAGAACCTAGAGGACCAGAGGAGGCCACGTGAGGATGGAGGCAGAGACTGGGTGATGCAGTCCAAGCCAGGGAACACCCGGGACTGCCAGTCACCCTCAGAAGCTCGGGAGAAGCATCAGATGGATTCTCCCTCAGAGCCTCGCCTCCAGACGGAACCAAATCAACCCTGCTGACGCCTTGATTTCAGACTCCTGGCCTCCTGAACTGTGAGAAAGTAAACTTCCATTGTTTTAAGCCACCCAGTTTGTATAATTTGTTATGGTAGCTACAGGAGACTAATAGGGCAGCAGGAGCTCCTGCCCAGGGACATGCAAGAGGTAGTGCAGAGCCAGGCAGTCGGGATCCAGAGTCCATTTCTAATCACTGCTGTATTGCCTCCTCAGCCAAAAGGCTGTGTGGATGTCCTGGGAGGTTCCCTAAAACCATCTTACCTGCTTTTCACTGTATGTCTTTAATGCATTTGATTATTGTATTCTTGGTGATAACCATTCAATATCCTCATTTGCTACCATATTCCTGTATTTGCTTCACTGGCTGATAGATTACAATGCCTGTTAAAATAAATACGCTTCAATTACCTTAAAATCACTCCACATTCCCAGTGTTCCTACTAACATAAAACTACTGGAGTGATACAAATTTTAACAAGAGTTTGAATTTGGAAGTAATAAGGTTTTGTGATATGTGTAATGTGGAGTGATCTCAGCAGAAGACATTTAGAAATGTCTGGTTCAGACTGAAAACACTTAAGCTCAGAGGCAGTCTTCAGACTTTGTCCCCAAAGGTATTTAACTTGGGATGACCTAGAAATCTGTGCCTCTTGTTTTTATCAATCATTTTAGTTCAAAATTCATGTACGTTTTTTATGAGAAGTATTTTCAAAGTAGTTATAAATGGACAAGGATGGAAAACCAAGTATTTTTCCAAAACTCTGACTTTGCATTGCCTTAAGAGCAGTAAGAACGATATCCAAATCTATAGGTTGGGTACAAGCCTGACAGCATTTTCAGGTCTGAGGAGCTTTAAGCTGTTAAAATTACACCAGTGTGATTTGTTCTCCATGTAAGAACTTGTTTGTTATGCCTCAGAAGATTGGAGACTGACGAAAATTAGGCTTGGGGTGGATTAATGATTGTGCATTGAGCATTGACTCCCCTATACAGAATTTTATTGTCGTTAACAATCATTTGATCAATAAATATGAGAGATGCCCTCACAAAAAAAAAAAAAAAAAAAAATTACACCAGTGTGAAATTGAAAGCTGCATCTATGTGGGTAATGCCTTCTCCATTCCAAGTCCATGGCAATTACAATTTGCTAATATCTTCCTTGACCACAGTTTCCTAAATCTCGTGCCATATCAACTCAGACTTCAGGGAACTGATAATCGCATGGACTCTAGTACATACCTATAAGCTCCTTGTGGCTCTGACACGTGTTTTCTGGGTTTACCATTTAGGACAGTTTTTCTTATCTGATTTTTGTCTTTCATATTAAGTCCTCAAATGTAATCATCACAACCTCTGAAATACTGTCTTCTGCTCCCACATTTATCCAGTGTGTTTGCAACAGGTATTTGCTTGTTGTATTTTCTTAGCCTGATTTTAGAGAAGGCTGTTTCTATGGGGCTAAGGAAACAAGGGTCTAAAGCAAATGTGGGGAAAGTCCAGGAAAATGTGCCAAACCACAGTTCTGCAGGTTTCTCTTCAAGTCACAGTGCAGGCACAGCGGGGGCATTCCCCGCCCACCCCCACCGCAATAAGTTCCATGACTGGGAAACCAGGTGCACCTCGCTGTGGCAGGTGCCATGGCTCTTGCCTGTAATTAGAAGCACTCTGCAGGAGTAGCGTGCCCACCCTTCTCAAGGAGTCCACTTCCTTCCAGAGGCTGTGGAATGAGTGCAGGCACGAGGCCTCACCCTTCTCCCAGCACAGCTGCTTGGACCAAGCACCGTCCATGAGCTGAAAGGGGGCACAGCTGGCCAGTAACTTTGGCTAAGGAAGAAAAAAAGATGGGCTGGATCAGATTTTCCTAGGGGCTTTGGAATGGATAGAGACTGTTAGTAGCAGGACATGAAGGAATAGAGATGCATTTCCTATGAGCTCTCCACAGTCCAGTCAAACTCCATGAGCTACTGCTGCAGAG
The DNA here is from genome assembly GCF_030020395.1 of Manis pentadactyla. NCBI lineage: Eukaryota > Metazoa > Chordata > Mammalia > Pholidota > Manidae > Manis > Manis pentadactyla. The sequence continues at coordinate 79,316,907 of NC_080021.1, read as the reverse complement.
CTCAACGAACACACTCCCTGCGTAGCCCTTTCCGAGGCTGGGTGTTGCAGCTTTCCCTGTAGGTCTGTGAGGCCTCTTTGGGTCCTTAGAGAGAATTTTCCTTTCCAACTAAGTGCTTGAACTTCCAGTCGAAGTTGAAATCCTGGTATGACTCCATCCTAGATGAAATCACTGAGTAAAAGTAACCCATGAATAGAACTTTCCCCTAACTAGGCTGCCCAGACCCCATGTACCCACTTTTGCTCCCACAGATGCATCTTTCCTCCTTCCTTCATCCATGGCCCACTCACAGTGGGCAGAAAAGACATTGGTGAACTCAGAATAAAAAGGATGCAGGTACAGAGAGGTCTGTGGGAGACAAAAGATCACACAGCCAGAATGCAGAGATTGGGAGACATCAAGTTGCATGAAGTAGAAAAATCCAGCCCAGGAAGGAGGACTGGGCTGTGGGCTGTGGATAGTTCATGGACACACACTGGTTGATCCCTGGAGTGGCTAATTTTATGTGTCAATTTGACACATAAACGTGATTTCTGGGTGTTCCTGTGAGGGGCTTTGGGATGATGAACATTTCAGTTTGTGGACTCAGTAAAGTGGTTGGCTCTCCCCAGAGTGGGTGGGGATCATTCAATCCATTGAGGGCGTGAATAGAAGAAAAAGATGGAGAAAGGACAATCTGCCCCCTTTTGCTTCCTGCTCGCCCACTTGAGCTGGAATACGGATCTTCTGCTCTTGGGCTGGGATTTACACCACTGGCTACCCTGGACTCATGGGCGTCTTTAGACTTTCAAGGTCTTTGGACTCAGACTGGCCCTACACCACAGCTTCCCTGCATCTCCAGACTGTGGAGAGCAGATCTGGGGGCTTTTCAGCCTCTGCAATAGCACAAGGCAGCTCCTCTTGGTAAATCTCATCATATATATATAATACATTATATATAAATATCCTATTGGTTCTGTTTCTCTGGAGAACTCTGACTATAAAATCACTAATCTTTTGTTGGAAATGCCTGCAAATGAGATGGGATACAAGAAGGACAAAACAAATGCTTTCTCAAGACTGTGGAGATTTTGATCCACTGTTACTGTTTTTACTTTTTTATTTAGCTCATGAGTGATTTTTTAAAATATGGGCTTTGCATTTAACAAAATCCTATTATGGGAAAAAGCCAGGCTTATACATGATTATCTGTATGTTCATAAAGATAAAAACACTTGATCATTCATCTGATGTTTCCAAATAAACCCCATGTACACATAAACATGTGGGGGACTGACCACAATTTTTATTTTTTTTCCTTTTGAGGTCTTATGGATAAAGTGTTACAGTGATTGTGGAGTATGATTCATTTTTGCATGCTTTCCAAGCCACCTGCAGGATACTAAGAGAAGAAGCACAATTTCCAGACTATGAACAACTGATAGCATGCTCCACATTCCAAACCATAGTGGCAGCTGGGTGCTAATGGACTTTCCCAGCAGTGCACTCAGTTAATGGCCTCTTCCTGGTACTTGGTCAAGCATCACTAACAACCTATAAGTTGCCTGTCCATAACAACAGTGAAAATTCCACTTTGGTATTTATGGAGAACTATCCAGGAGTTCCTTCCTTTGGCCATGAGAGCCAGGGGATTTGGATGCACTTCATAATAGGATGCACTCTTGAGAGGCAAGATGTGATCTGTGGTCAGGAAAGACAAGATGGAGATGGGATTCAATGTTGAGCAAACAATCCCATGCGAGGGAGACACAAAACTGTCAAGGACAAATGCCTTTTTTTTTTATGAGCCCATCTATCAGTTTGCTATTGATGTTAATATCAAAGAAATAGATGAAAATCTCAGTTACATTAAATGCTCTGAAATGATAACCTGCCCTTGAGGTTGGAAATGTACACCTGAATAAAGTGCAGTTAAGTATCTCAAGCTCTCTCAGCTCTCTGCTCCTCATGTACACAGAGTAGTAGGGGATTTTTTCAAATCAGATCAACTGGGGTGGAATGTATAGTGTTTATAGGTACTTCAGCTCTGCAAGTGGGCTCCCACTATAGACCCTGGGCCCATGTTCTGCACCCATTTTTCTCTTGCTCGGAACTACTTCCCAGATAGTACTGGAACTCTACAATACAGACTCATGGGGTCCCATCCATCTGCTAAGATTAGGAATCACAGCCTCATAATTCCTTTGCCAAAAAATATGAATTGGTATGACTGATTGATGACCCCCTCCTATTTTTGTCTGGGGTTCCTTTAATTTGAACTCTGATGCAGTCAGAGTGGGAGGGTTGTAGTGGGCTGGAGGTATATAAGGCAAAATCAAAGGGCTTAAAAATAACAATGTAGGTTAAATCAATGCCTTCACAGCTAAATGCAATGGGAAAGTGACATTCTCTTAGGATATCAGTGATGTTTTATTTTTTTTCTCACACTAAAATTATGTGTATGAAATGAGTGTTTTCATCATACTGTCCTACTTTCTTTACGATGTTCCTTGCCTTCCCAATTTACCAATGTCAAGCTAACCAGGTGTGAATAAAGAACTGTTTCAATTTAAAACTTTTATTTATTATTAATCCTCTGATGGGAAAATCCTTACCTATAATCCTCAATATTTTAATTTGGGTTTATGTTATAGAAAACCAGACTTAAATAGATATAGCTCTTATCTTTGATTAGGTAAATCGATCAACAACATAAGACTTTAGAACTTCAAGAACCTCATTACTATCAGCTTCAAAAGTATGAAAGTCTTCATTTTAAAGAGGAAGAGAGGGCCCTGAGGAGGTCAGGCAATATGTCATATGCCTCGTAAGTAACATCACCAGTGTACAGATGTGCTTAGACCAGCAGCTGCCAGCAGGAGGGGGAGAGATGAGTGCAGACGACACTGTAGGTGTTCTGTAAGGTTCCACGGGGCTGGACAGTGGCGGCTGCTGCAGGGGCACCACCAGTCCAAGGAATAAGGAGATAAAGGTAACCACTGGTTTGGGCTTTCATAAAACCATTGTTTCTAATTTAAAAGGTTGTCTTAATCTGAGATTGTGCCATTCCTACTTTTTTAGGATTAAAATGTCTGTGCCTGGATGTAGTAATGGCTACTATAGATGACTATATAAAAAATGTTTAGTCTTTACTAGGATAAATAAAAGAAGAGATTTCCTCCCTAGTTTTTTCCACTTGTTTTTTTCTAATTGCTTTATTTACTGCTCTATCATATCTAAAATTCTGGGAAACCACTGCCTTAAGCCATAATGAGTCACTGGAGATTTTTTAATCAGAGAGTAACATGAACAGAGAAGTAATTTGGGAAAATTAATTGTTCTTTGGTGGATAGTATCAACTTTAGTGGGAAGAAAATGGAGTCAGGAAGCCTGCTTAGAAAACAATAGCAACCCAGTCAGCATCAGGTGAGAAGAATCATCTGGCCGTGGGCTGGTGGGAGGGGATGGGACGTATGGAGACAAGCAGAGCAGGCACAGGAGAGGCAAGAGGCAAAGACGACTATGAGGTTTCAAGCCCAGGTACCTCAGAGGATGATCACTTACATAGGGACCAGGAGAAGTTAGGGAAAAACCTGATCAATTTGGCAATAGCTTTATTTGGTTTGAGATGTGGTAAATGCATATGGAGACTGTCCAGTTGGAATTTGGCAATGCAGGACTAAGATTCTGTAGGGATTTCTAAAGAATCCTATGGGAAATCCACAAAATGTAGTAGTCGCAAGAGTGGAAAGAATAGAGACACACAGAAGGCCCAGGGCTGGAGAGGGCAATACGTCCTTTACGGAGGAGAATTCTCGGCTATGCAGACAGTGATGGAGACAGAGAAGATAAGCCCGAGACAGAGAAGAAACCCAGAAAGAAAGGAGAGTTTTAATCTAAAAGAATAGTGTTCACTTCCCCCCCTCCCCCTCCCTCTTTCCTTCCTTCTTTTCATCTGTCTATTCATTCATCCATTCAACTATTTATTGAACACTTACTGTGTTCAAGCCTTGAACTTCACTCCGAAAAAACCAAAGGCTGCAGTCTAGGAATGGAAAGGCTGAAACAATTAAAGGAAACTATCAGGTTCAAGGAAGGGCAGACCCACAGTGAAGAGTACACCTCACCTCTGTCACCTCCCTCTCCCAGTTCCCTCTTCCCTTACTGTGCTCTTTGCTCACAGTCTCTGGCCCTGACCCAAAGCTTCCCTCAGAGAGCTGAGCTGAAATCAACAATCTGTGGATGGTGAATGCTGCCGTCAGTCCTTCAGGCATGCCCGGCAGGCTTCCATCGCTGCCTACGGGACAGGCAGAACAAATTTCAGTGGGGGCTGTTGGGATCCTTATCCAGGGCAGGTAGGCTCAGTTTGGGAACCTGGGCACAGAAGTCTGATAAAATGCTTCCAGGCGGGGACAGCAGCTGCTGCTCTGCTCCTTTGCAAAGGGTTATTCAGGTATTTAAAAAGGAAGTGTTTTAATGGCAAGATACAGGAATTTCTAACTGAAGTTAGAATTTGAAACAGCATTTGGATGGCAGGGAGCCCCAGAATCAGGGTTGTTTAGAAACCACCTTTCTTTTAGGCAATTCCCAAATCCAAAATCACAGTTTAGAGACTATGTGTGTGTGTGTGTGTGTGTGTGTGTGTGTGTGTGTGTATGTGTGTGCACATATATACACAAGTACATGTATTATACATGTGCTCATACATTTCAACAAATATTTAATAAAACACAAAATGAAAACAAAATAACTACAACTAGGCAAGTTATGAGGAATTTAGATATGGTGCTACTATATAAGAAATATCAGGAGGGGGCCTACATTAAGTTAGATTCAATCTACTCATTTTGGAGATGAGGGTGGAGGCCTTATTAAATTCTTTAAGTTGTTGCATATTTTAAATGATTTCTTCAATTAAATTGTAAACAATAACACTACATTGATTTTTTTTTCCTTTGTGGGGATTTTAGCTATTGGACTTAATTATTCCATTTATATTTCACATGTGTGCCCAAGGCTTCTGAAAAATGAGAGCACTGGTAGTAAGTCAAATAAATAATACATAGTAAATGAAATGCATTCTCAAAAAGCTTTATATTAAAATTTGACTTTTCTTACAAGTTCCCATTTCCTATAGGTTCATCTTTAGATGAATGGTAGTTATTTTTTTTAAGTGGTTCTTTTTGATATTTGATATTTACAGCAAATTGTACTTAATAACTATAAAATTTGCTATTATCAGAGATGTACGCACTGTGTTTCCTGTCATTGACTATTTCAGTTCCCACGTGACAGGCATGACAATAATGGCATCATGTGGCGTGCGCAGAACCAACGGAAGTAATTTCTATAAATATGCGTCTGAGAGGCACACTCCTGTCACACCAGGTGGCATGCTGAAGGCCAGGACGGCACTAGGTCACATGCACAAGCTTTGTGCTGGGGCTGCTCTTCAGCAGCCACCCTGCCACACTAGCCTTTCTTCCTCCCATCTGCCTCTCAGAGTTCTCAAGCTGTTTGCACTAAAGTGCCACCACTGTTAACGGCAAGCCAGGCAGCTCATCCAGAGTGCTTTCTAGGCTCATTGGTTCAGGCAATTAATTTTGTTCCCATATTTTAAGGAAGAAACATTGGTTAACCTTGATCAAAGGTGGACAAGGTCACCAAGATGGCAACAGAAGTCGTTCCTGACTTTGCTTTCCTCCTAAGAAAAACAGCTAACAACTATTCATGAACAAGACAGCACTGAAAGCATTCTAGAACACAGGTGCGGTTGAGGCACCCACTGCACCTCAGAGATCAGACAGGCTGCATTAGAAGCCGGGAGTGGCTGCAGGCTGACCACAGTGACTTCCCCCAGGCCAGCTCAGCACCACATGGAAAGGCCTCCATGGGCCTCCTTTCCTCCAGAGGGAAATGAGCCCTGAGGACAACCAGCTTGTGGGAGGCCTACTCTGATCTCATACCACAGGGACTGCAGGGGAGTCTGGGGGTCCCAGCCACTGGGAATCTGACTGTGATGAAGGGGAAAGAGGTTCACAATAGCCAGCACAAGGATCTTGGCAGCCCCAGTTCATACCTGCAGTGCCCAAGTAGTAATCCCAACCAGAGGCTTGACTCACCTGCAGAAACAAGTAGGGGATGCACTCAGACCAAGGAACTCAGCAGGGTGCAGATCTACCTGATTTCAGATCCTCGAAGTAGGATCTTTGCTGGCCCTAGAACCTGGTTTGCCCACACTCGGGCAAGGTGCTGAGTTACAGCCCCACCCTCTGTGGAGAGTGTCTTCCAGCCCTATCTTACCAGAAGGGCTGGCAAGAACACCTAGAAGCTGTGTGATCCAGTGGAAATTCAGCAGAGAAGTGGGTAGGCCGAGCTGATGCCCTAGAGCAAAGCTACTGCCAGGCTTGGAGGGCTCCCATGCCATGCACTGAGGATTACTTTCCAGTCAATGCAGAGGGTAGCCTGCAGCCCCTCCCAACCGAAAAGCCTCACTGGGAAATTCAGAGTAGCCAGGAGCAGTCCCTCACCTCCCTGCCCAGACAAGAAAGCTGAGACAATAGCCCCATCCACAGGGGCTCCAGTCCCATTGACCAATACTGTCAAGAACACCTATAAGCTCTGGGGCCTAGCAGCACTTGAGCTGAGATAAGGGCAGGCAGAGTTGATGGTTTGTAGAGCAAAGCTAGGGGCCCTGTTCAGCCAGGGAACTTGGGGTGCAGGTCAGCTTGAGTTAAGATAACAAAGAGCTTGACTGGCTTTAGAGCTACTTCTCCTACTGTGTCCAGGCAGGGAGACTAACTTGTAGTCCCACTCATCACTGAAAACAGCCATCAAAAAACAAAAACAAAAACAAATAGAAATCCTAGAGTTCAAACATACAATAACTGAAGTGAAGAATTCATATAGAGTTTCAAAAGCAGACTAGACATGCAGAAGAAAGAAATAGCAACCTGGAGGATATGACATTAGAAATTATCCACTCAGATGGGCACAGAAGGAAAAAGAATGAAAGACTGGAGAAAGCCTATGAGATTTACAAGACACAATAAGAAACAATATTTGCATTTGGGGAATTCCAGAAAGAAAAAGGGACATAAAGTATATTTAAAGCAAGAATGCCTGAACATTTCCTGAGATTGAATCAGTAATCAAAAATATCCCAACAGCAACAAAAACAACACAGGGCTAGATAGCTATATTGACGAGTTTTACCAAACATTTGAAGAATTGACACCAATACTTCTCAAACTCTTCCAAAAAACTGAAGAGGAGGAAATACCTCCAAACTGATTTTATGAAGCCAGCATTATTCTGATACCAAAACCAGAAAAAGACACTACTGGAAAAGAGAACTACAGGCCAATATCCCTGATGAATATAGATACAAAAATTCTCAATAAAATACTTGCAAACTGAACTGAGCATCACATGAAAGGAACATTCACCATCATCAAGTGGGATTTATCCCTGGGATGCAAGGATGGTTCAAAATATGCAAATCGATCAATGTGATATACTACATCTTTAGAATGAAAGAAAAGAATTACCTGATCATTTCAATAGATGCAGAAAAAGCATTTGACAAATTCAACATCCATTCATGATAAAAACTTAATAAATAAGGCATAAAATGAATATATCTTAACATAATAAAGGCCATATATAACAAGCCCACAGGTAACATCATACTCAAAGGTGAAAGGTTGAAAGCGTTTCCCCTAAGATCAGGAACAAGACAAAGCTGCCCACTCTCAGCATACCTAGTCAACATAATACTGAATGTAGCTAGAGAAGTCAGGCAAGAAAAAGATGTAAGAGTTGTTAGAATTGAAAAGAAAAAATTTTTTCTCTACTGGCAGATAGCATGATTTTATTTTTTTATTTTTAGTGTTTAAATTGAAGTATAGTTGATATATGATCTTATCACATGATTTTATATATAGAAAATACTAAAGTCACAACCAAAAATTATTAGATATAATCAATGAATTCAGTGAAGTTGCCAGATACAAAATTAATTTATAAGAGTCAGTTATCATTTCCATACACTAACAATGAATTTTCTGAAAAAGTAATAAAGAAATTGATCCCATTTACAATAGCATCAAAAAACAGTAAGATACTTAGGAATACATTTAACCAAAGAGGTGAAAGATCTGTACTCTGGAAACCACAGTGATAAAAAAAAAGTCAAGGAAGACACAAATAAATGGAAATATATCTCATGTTCATGGATTGAAATAATTAATTTGCTAAAATCTCAGTATTACCAAGAACCATCTATAGATTCAATGTAATCCCTATCAAGATTTCGATGGCATTTTTCACAGTAGGAAAAAACACTCCTAAAATTTATATAGAACCATAAAAGATCCCCAAAAACCAAAGAAATCCTGAAAAAGAATCACAAAGCAGGAGGTGTCACACTTCTTGATTTCAAGCTACACTATAAAACTACAGTCAGCAAAACACTATGGTACTGACAAACCAAACAAACACACTAATGGAACAGAATAGGGAGTCCAGAAATAAGCCCAAGCAATTAACATTTGACAAGGAAGCCAAGAATACTCAACTGAGAAAAGATAGTCTCTTCAGTAAATGGTTCTGGGATAATTGGTTATTCACATGTAAAAGGATTAAATGGGACCCATATTTTGTACCATACCATTCACAAAAATTAAATTGAAATGGAATAAATATAAGACCTAAACCATGAATTTCTAGAAGAAAAACAGTAATAAAGCTCCTTGACATAGGTCTTGGTGATGATTTTTTTTGCATTTGACACCTAAAGCACCAGCAACAAAATGAAAAGTAGACAAGTGGGACTACATCAAACTGAAAAGTTTCTTCACAGCAAAACAAACCATTGACAAAATAAAAAGACAGCCTACATAATGGGGGAAAATATTTGCAAACCATATATCTGATGAGGAGTTAATATAAAAAACATGAAGAACTCATACAACTCAATACTGAAGAAACCAGTAACCCAATTAAAAACAGGCAAAGATATTTCTCCAAAGAAGATATATGAAAGGCCAACAGGTACAGGAAAAGGTGCTCAACATCACTAGCCATTATGGAAATGCAAATCAAAACCAGAATAAGATATTTCTTTACACCTGGTAGAATGGCCATCATCAAAATGCAAGTCAAAACTAGAATGAGATATTTTCTTACACCTGGTAGAATGGCCATCATCAAAAAGACAAGAGATAACAAATTGTGTCAAGGATGTGGAGAAAAGAGAACCCTCCTATACAGTTGGTGGTATTGTAAATTGGTGTAGCCACTATGGAAAAAGAGTATGGAGGATCCTCAAAAACATAAATATAGAACAACTGCATGATCCAGCAATTCCAGTTCTGGGAATATATCCAAAAGAAATGAAAACACTAACTCAAAAAGGTATCTGTACCCCATGTTTATAGTGGCATTACTTAACAATAGCCAAGACAAAAAAAAAAAAAAAGAGAGAAAAATTCATAATTTAGGTCTTATATTTAAGTCTTTATTCCATTTCAAGTTAATTTTTCTAAATTGGTTGATTAATGGATAAAGAAGTTGTAATATATATATAACAATGGAATATTATTTAACCATAAAAAATGAGAAAATCCTACCAATTTCAATAATATGGATAGAAATTGAAGGCATTATGCTAAGTGAAGTAAATCAGATGGAGAACGACAAATACTGTGTGATCTCACGTATATGTGGAATCTAAAAAAGAAAGAAGCAACTCATAGAAAAGGAGCTTAGAATTGTGGTTACTAGAGGCTGAGGGTGGAGGTGAGGGAACTGGAGAAAGGTGATCAAAAGGTACAAATGTCTAGTTATAAGATAAATAGGTACTAGGGATGTAATGTACAATATGATAACTATAGCTGACCCTGAGCATCATACACAGGAAAGTTAAGACAGTATATCCTAAGCTTTCTCATCACAAGGAGAGTTTTTTTTCTTTTTGTTTTTTACTGTATCTCTACGCAACAGTGGATATTAGCTGAACCTACTGTGGTAATCATTTCACAATATATGTAAATCAAACCATTATGCTGTATGCCTTAAACTTTAACAGTGATACATATTAATTATTTCTCAGTAAAACTAAGGAAACAAAGTGGAGAGAGTGTGGGTACAGACTCAGGCAAATGTGGTTGGTGCACTGACTCTGGGACCTCAGGATGGAAGAAGAGCCTCCTTTTCCTCATCTAAGAAAAGAATGATAAATCTTATCCTGCAGTGTCATTGTGAAGTGAAGTGAGCAAAACACCCTTCGTGCTGGGCCTCCTTGGTCTCTCAACAGTTATTTGCTGAATAAAACCATGGCCTGGAAATTGTATATATTGAACAAGTGAAAATTCTCATGTCTTTATGCACAGTGTAGTGGGACCATTACATCATTAATGTATAATAATAATGATGATAATAATAGTATTAGTAAGTATTAAGGCCTATCAAATGTCAGAGTTGGACATGGTCTAGTGAAGGACATAGATAAGAAAATAGACAGTTGTGATGCGTGTGATAAATGTCGAGTTCACAGGGTGCCCTAGAAGAAGGTGGAGGGCTCCTGACACACACCTGGAGGGCAGACGGTGTTGAGGTGTTCCAAAAGGGGTTCTTGAATGAGCCAATTCCTGAAAGTAGGTAAAGGTAAGTAAGAGATGGGCAAATACAGGGGGTGTACTTTATGAAGCAGCCAAAAGGAGCAGCAATGTAATAAAAATGTTCAACTGTCTTGTTCAGGGTCTTGATTTTCATCTTGAAGCGGATGGGTAGCCAATCAAGAATTCTGAGTTACAGGATGACAATCAAATTCATTTTTTGAAAGATTACTCTGTCAACAATAGAATTTTTACCAATATGCACTGAAAGGAAGGTGGGTGGGTGAGATCTTTGAGAAGGTGACTTTGGTAGTACAGGCAAGAATGATGGGGGCCTGAACTAAAGCAGTGACAGTGGGGATGGAGAGGAGATAGAGTCGGGAGCTATTTAGCAAGTAGGACAGGGCACACTGGATGACTTATTGGACATCAAGTTTTAAGGAAGAGGAAACATCTAGAAGGAATCTTTAAAAAATGAGTTGGGAATATGTATTTTTCACCCAATAGGATGCTTCTCTCATTCCCTACCTCTAGCACAACTGCCATTCTTCTTCATATTTGAAGTATAAACGTTTTGTTCTGTGGGTAGATGATCATTTCATAGGTCACAGGCTATATGAAAGCCCTACTTTATCATACTTTCGATTTCACACCTACTAAAATTTCTCCCTCAGACTAATTTGTATGCTCAGTCTCTCTACTGGGTATGCCCTTCCTTCCAGGAATTAATGTAGTCCTGTAGATCTGAAGAAAGATTTATACTCTTGCCTTAGTTTTGAAGTTACTTAAACCATATTTGTTCCTTTTCCTGTGTCATTTCATGAATCCTTAAGTAAATTGTACTCTGCTAATCTTTGTATATAAAGACGATATTGACCTACCCTCATCAGGGTATGTTGAGGTTCTTGGTTATACTTGAAAAGCTTGTTTTAAATGCTGCCTCATTGATTGTTTTGGCCTAGGCATCTGTATGGACCACAATCCCTGGTGGATGCAGAGGGGGCAGCCATGGTAGAGGGTAGAGTTGTCTGGTTCATATGGAGACATGAGCCCCAGGACTTTGGCCACCTCTACTCTTGCTAATTCAGGCTACTAAATGTCTCCTATATTATTTACACGCAGCAAAACACAATAAACTTCCTTACTTCAAGAAAACAAATTAAAACACTTGAGGCATTATAACAATACATTTTGTGTGGACTGCCTAATTTCACTTGCTGGAAATGGTGAAATTGGTGCCCATTTCTAATGCTCTTTAGGAAACCATGACAACTGTCGGCATTACATGGTGCAATGTCATTTGTTCACAACAACCAGTTACTGTGCTGGAACAAGATTGATGTGCATATGTTCATATGGGCATTTTGCTAATAATGTGATGGTTTCATGCACAATTCAGCCTTTGGCTCTGGAAGAATATGACTAAAATGAAAACATGAGTCTAGGAGCTAGCACTGTGGGTCACTGCTAAATTCATCATCTATCTCCACAGGAAGAGAATGGTCCCATAGGCCTTTCAAGATGTAGCGTATCATTAGTATGACCATTAGTAGTTCCACAGTCCACCATGATGGGGCCAGTGCAATGATCCTATTATACAGTCCATTTAGGCTATAGGAAATGCAAAAAAGGCTAACAGGCAAAGAGCAGCATATAGTTCATCATATAATCTATGCCACCTAAAGTGCAATTTCAAAAAATTATAATTGTGCTATAAAATGTATACAGATAATATGCTTATCTGTAAGTAACTGTTCAGCTTGTAGAATTAGTCATCTTTTAAAAATGTAAATTTTAAATTGAAACGTATACCTTATCAAAATAAAAAACAGTCAAATGAGGAAGTAAAAGACTCATTCAAGCTTGTGAAATCTGGAATATGCATAGTCACATGGCATGGCTTTCTGATGCATAAATCCTAAATGAGACAGATTTACTTACTGGAATAGACTAAGGAGGCACAGGGTAAGGAAAACACAGGTAAATTAAGGTTATATTAAGTTTTATATCATGTTTTATTCTAAGTATTTATAATGTACTGTTTTTAAATTATCTTATTTAATTCACTATTGTGATGTAACAAAATCAGGATGTGTACTGATCTTAATATCAAAAACACTAGTTCATCAATGTCAGAAAAAACATAGTTCTTATTTTTTTAAAGTGAGTTTATAGCCCCTTCATTGCTTCTGAAATTGTACAGTAAATGCCATTACTTGAAACCAATGTTCTGTAGAATGAGAAATGTTACAAAGCAATATTTAGATAATCTAGCATGTTCCAAAGTGTTTACCACAGAATAATAAACCTTTATGATTCTCTGTAAGAAAACAATAACAATAACATTTGATTAAATAAGTTTAGGAAGTGTAACATATACTATATCCTATCTTGTTGGCTCTCAGATGAATTCTGAGAGATAAAACTTTAGTGTTTACTTAACCCAGGACTTCCTAACCCATTCTCTTTCCCCTAAATACCGAACATTAAGTACTTGCAGAACTAGAGTTCCATGTAGCATACTTTGGGAAGTGCTATTTTAAAAGGATTTTATAGCCCAAGTCGATTGTTGGGAGACAAGATAATTAAAAGCAAATGACACAGCTGAGCGTGAACAAAGTCAGATGAGAAAAATCACTGCACCGGTTCCAGGTCGCAGGACTGCCCAGGAGCCAAATACCTTCCCTTTTCATTTCCTACTCCAATATATTAGTTTGCAAATTCTAGAACTGACATTATGAAACTTCTAAATATTTCCATATAGAAAGGTAAACTTACTTTCAAGACACAAATATTGTCCATAGTGTTTATTTGAGAACTGTCCATATTCTTTACCCTAAAGTTAGCCAAATTGGACTCAGTTAATGGGAACTAATAGTAGGAGGTGGAAGTTTAGTATTTCTGGGTGAATGAGGACTATTGCAACACGTAAAGAAACAAAATCCTAAGTACTTGAAAGAATGAAAGAATAAAATTCATAGGAAGTGAAAAGGAAAAGGGATAGAAAGAGGAGGAAAAAAGAAAGTTTAGAAGTAGGGAGCAGATATATGAATTTATACAAATTTAGTGATGTAATTTTCTTTCCATCTCACTAAATATAATGTAAATAAGCTTAAATAACTTTTTTCTGAAAGTTCAGTAATTTCTTTTCTCTCTCTCATTTGATTTCTTTCACTTTCTACTACTGGCAGACGTGTATATGTTGCACAAGGAGTAAAGAGAAGCTTGGTGTTTGATCAAGCAGCTTAACCTTATCATGTCCCACACCAAATTATCTGTCTTCAGACAGCAAATTTGTTGCCTTCCAATGACAGGTAACAGTATCTGTCCAAATGCCCACAACAGAAACCTAGCTTTCACTCTAAATGTCTTTCCTTTATCCCTATATTAAATCAACTGACAACTCCAGGCACTGTTCAAGGAGGTTTGGAGTGAAGGTAAACAACTATATTTTTCATTCTAACTACTTCAAAGAAGTTAGAGGAATTTCAGCTACTTTCTAGGAATGCATTGGAAGAATTTTAGCTACTTTCTAGAAATGCAGAATAAAAGAAATGCTGTCATTTACTTTATAAATTTGGATGCATTCCTATGTTGAATCACTTCCTTAAAGTGCTAAATGTTTTGTTCTTCCATTTAGACTATAATCTATGGTAGGGGAGTGCTTTGCTTTGTTTTTATCCTATAAATTCCCATAGTGCCTTCTTATTACTGAACACAAAATGGCATTTTAAATACTTTCTGTATAAATAGGTTAATGATAATATTTTTATGAAATCAGAGTACAACAGAAGTCCTCCATGGGAAACCTATTAGTTTATATGCACAATCAGAGAAATGAAGGGTTTATAAGATTAAGAAATATTATCTCAGTTACTTAGCCAATGTCACACCCTGGTAGTCATTGCTAATTCTTGCAAAAACGGTGGTCATACAAATACGTGCATATTGGACATCCATTGGTTTTGCCTGAACAATCTTATTATGGTAACAGCATCACAGTTTCTCTTTGAGCAACTAACTATGCCACCCATTGCATGTCAGCTCACTCTCAGTAAGATGCTCTGTCCTCTCTTGCCCAAGAGAGGGACATGAGATACAAGTTTGGCCAGTCAGATGCTCTTTTCTAGGAGTTTGAACATTGACTGAAGATTACTTAACCTCAGGGTGTTGTCTTAAAGACAGAACCCCTCATATCTACTACCTTGACCCCTGAAGCTGCCTGGATCCTGTTCCTCCTGTGGCATGAATGACCTTATAGTCCTAAAACAAAAACAAAACTCCCTTGCTTTAAAAAAATAATTCACCAGAATCAGATAAAAGAAATCAACAGAAAATCAAAATGCCCTTGAGAACCAGACTTCCTTATATATACATATGTGATTTCATTCATACAAAGTTTCATTCATTAATTCAATAATCCAGCTAAGGTGTGCCAGGGACTTTGTGCTGGGCATAGAATGGTCACAAGACAAAGTTCAGCCTTTGTGCATCTTTCATTTTAAGAAGACAGAAATAAAGACCTAAACAAATGAATAAAATACATACAGACTGCTGTAAATGTTATGAAAGGAATTAAATTCTATGACAAAAAGTAATATTAATGACCTACTTTAAAATCAGTGATCAGAAAAGGATCTCTGAGGTGAGCAGACATGTCTGCATACAGAGTCTGTAGCAGAATGTCAGTAGCTTTGTATGAAAAGGTCTTAATACAGTATTTTTCAAACTGTGGGCTGTGACCCATTAATAGGTTAAAAAATCAATTTAGTGGGTTGTGATCATTATTTTTAAAAGGTTGAATAGATTAGAGTAAAATAGAAAATATTAGAGGGCATGGCATATAGTAAAGGTGAGTGTTTAATGAAACTTGTGTTGCCATGGGTCATGGTTCAAAGGAGTTTGAAAATCACTGTCTAAAAAAAGTTCTTAGAAGACAATGATTATACATGCTACAACTAATAGTACTGGGACTGTTAAATCTTAAAGCAGGGATGGGCAAGTGCAGCAGAGGATGTCCCCAGCATCTCGGAGTTCCTGAGGTCCACAAGAACTCCTCCTGGGATATGAAAAATACAGGGTCCACGGTCTTATGGCACAGGCTGATTTTGGGGTGAAGAATCCATTTATTTCACATTCAACAAATACAAAGTGAAGAATCTACTCAGCGTCCAGTCCTCTGTGTCTGGCAAGACAGAGTGGATTCGATGTGCTCTGTCTTCATGGAGCTGAAGGCTGGAGCTGGTGCTGGAGCGGCCAGTTTATAACCATTGGTGTTACCCCAAATCCCAGCAGACAGAGGAGAACCTGTCCCTGTGAGAGCCTCTGGAGAAGGTAATACAGTTCAGTAAAGAAGCTGTGACACTAGAGCCCTCAAGGAGGACACGCTCCTCCCCCTCCCCACACTGCTCCATTTGAGGAAGCTACGAAGGAGAGTTATGGGTGGTGGGAGAAGGAACTTCCTGAGCTCCAAGACTGTGAATGACAGTGGGGAGCGGGTCATCTAGAAGTAGTGTGAGCAACACAAAGATAAAAAGCAATTTATCTAAGGAAATATAAACTCTGAGCTAAGTAGGCTTTGACCATCAGGAGGCTCAGCAGGGCAGCACTCTGTGGCCCTCACGGTGCAGGGGAGAAGAACTACCACACACTATTTGCCAAGAGACTGGGAGGGGCTGTTAAGAAAGAATGAACCCTATGGGACTTCTCAGGATAAAAGGAGAGAGTTTCATTGGCTTTCTCAGAGCCAGAAATTGTCATTATTGTCATTTTATCCCTTATATTGTATCATAATTACATGGTAGTTAGGTTGACAAAATTCACCTGTGACTCAGGCTCATAAAACACATTGTCTGCTTACCAGCTATAATTCTTGTGCTATATTACCCATGGGTTGACAGGCAAGGAAAGTAAGAAAAAACCTGGAAGACTCCAACCAACAGGGCTAGGCTCCATACTGGTTGGCCAGCCTTGCAAATCCTATTGCTCAAAGGCCAACTCTTACAATCTAATCTTGCCTGGCAATGACACTCAAAACATCTAAGCCAGTGAGGGGGTGGAAGAAACAATAAGTATGTCTTGGCAGAGGTGATAATTGAAGATGGGTTGTAAGGAGGAGTCTATCCACATTGGACTATTAGTTGTAACAGTAACCATCATTAATATAGAGTGTACTGTATGTAAGGCACTATATTAAGTATGTTACATTTGGTCCTCATAACAGTCCTTTAAATTAATACCCTCATTTTAAAGATTATGATTAAAGATTACAACTGAGATTAAGTAACTAGTTCAAGATCAACTAGATGGCAAGTGGTAAAACTAGAACCAGATATTCCACATAGGGAATAGAGGTTTTAGCCTCTGAGGAAAAAAGAGATGGCAAGACCTAGAAAGAAGTCAGACCCCAAACAAAACTAGCTGGGGTTTAGAAGTGAGAGGGTGTGCAGTTTAGTGAAAGACTTCAGTGTTGGGCCACTTGGGTCCATGAAGCCCTTCCCAGTCACACTGGGACCTTCCCATCCTCCCCAAGATCTGGGCTTGATGGTTACTGGCTCAGGAACTGCAGGTTTCAGTGCCTGGAGCAACTGGCACTGCTATGCATTTTCTTTTTAATTTTGTTTTCAATTTTTAGAAAATTGTTATTATTTCTATTTGTAATAAATTGAAATATTTATGATCACTTTCACTGGCATTGCATTTTTTATACAGGATGTTTAATGTCTAAGAAGACTTGTGTGCTTCTTTCCCTGAGGCATATTACTGAACATTTTCAGGGTATTTGCCTTTGTTACACTTAATCACTTGCTTATCCTATTCATTTGATTATACAAGCTAGGATTTGAATTACGCAGTTTTCAATACTATCATAAATTTTTCACCTAGCAAATTAAGAACTCAGTCACCTGAAGGGAAAGATAGATGTCAAATTAGACTCATATACTCTGAAAATTTTTTAGGACTTCCTATGTAAACAATGGGCTTGCTATGGGCACATACTCCAGTATTTTATGGGAGGACATGCTCCCACTTATTTTTTGAGAATTCTTGACTTTAGCAATACCTATTTGTTGCTTGCATACTTCAAGATTCTGGTATCTATAAGTTATCAGGAAATTTACAGGGACCAACTTTAAAGAGTTGCTATAAAGACTGCAATAATGTAATAAATCAACTCATTAAGTTCTTCTTTCATAACACATGTACCAAGTGCCAACCATGTGCTACAGAGGGCAATGTGAGAATATAAAGAAGAAAATATGGTCCCAGCCTTTTGGAGTGCATGGCTGTGTAGGGATCTAAGGCAAATGTATGTAAAAAAAAAAAAAGAGAGAGAACTTTCAATACTTTTCTTGAAGCTCCCATTTTACATATATCCACAGAATATATATATAAAAAGTTTAAGCTCTTTCTATGCCCTTGTCACCAAAGCAAAGAAACTACTGAAGATTATAGGAGGGTAAAAGTTAAGGGATAGCTCACATACCTGATAAATTTTCCAAATTTATCAAAAATTGACAGAGGAGAGAATAGTATTTATTACACAGAGTTGCACACATCCTTTTCAGAGTCCAACCAAAATATCTGCAGAAGTTGAGTTTTTGGAGCCTGTTGGTTAGCAGGTCAACTTTGAGAAAGCTGAACAGACTAAAAACCACCAAGGCCCATTCCCACCATCCCGCCCCAGCCAGCCATGCTCGCCCGGAGCAGTCACACAGGAGCTCTGTAATCCAAGTCATCGGGAGGCTTGCCAACAATGAATTGCTGCTCTCAGCAAGAACTGCAAGCATCCAGAGGGAAGTGGGAAGAGCAGGTTCTGAATGGAAAAGGAACAAAGATCCACGGCATGACCAGGAATGGACCAGCTATCATTTACTATGTAAGGGTCCGGCAAACAATGCTGCTTTTGACAGGTGCCTCAGACATTACTGCCATTTCCTGTAATTACTTCAAGATGATGGCAACTGAGTGCCTGATTACTTGGGGAATGGCTTACAGAAGCCCAAACTTGACAAGGGACACGTGACTCTCCTGTGCTGGGTTCATGCCAGAATAAAGGCTTCTGCCTAAAGGAAAAAAAAAAAAGACTGCTTCTAGAATTTGGTGAGGTGGACCTTACTGTCTTTGAGACTATTAAATATCTTTCCGCACCTGAGGTGTTTGGAAAGCCTGCTTTTGTATGTGCATCAGATGCGAGGACAATTCCTGCAGAACACTAAAGCCCAGTAAACCACGTCATGATTGCGAGCAGATAAAAGGAATGCTTCTTTTTGCAGAAATGCAGTATTTCAAAAATTGTGGAATCATTATCTATTGTTTGTTCAAATTTTTACTTATTTCAAAGAATGTGATAACTTGCTATAAAGGTACCTTGTAGCTGAAAACTGAAATGTTCTGTATGAAGCATGAAGAAAAACAAGATCTATGGATCCACAAATATCAGAATTAGCTTTAAATCAATTTTCAAAAGAAATGTACAATCTTTCTATTTCTTATAACTTAGAAGGTATTGGTTGCAAAGATTTTGATACCAGTCTTTGCCCTTTTAATTTAATTCTGATGGAGAGTTTTGTTTTTTATCACTCAAAATCTATGCAGAATAAATACATGTGAAACATTACCTCAGTCTTTTCTGATATATGGATAACTCCCACTTAAATTTTAGGTTATCTTACATCAGATTATGTTTCAGAAGGAATTTAGTTTTGTGATAAGAGCAAATTGAAAGGCCTTCACTTCCTAGGGAAAATGTCCTTTGCTCTTAAAGGGTAATAACCACATACCAACATGATGCAACTGAATTACTCATTACAAACATGGGCTTCATAACACAGATGTGAATTCAAAATGGAGCTCTACCATTTTAGAGCTACATGATGCCATGTGGATAATTAGGCTTTCCTGGCTTTGCTTTTCTCATCTCTAGGGTAAGTAATGTTAATATCTAGTTTTCTGGTAAGTAATGTTAATATCTAGTTTTCTGGTTCTTGTGAGGAGTAAATGAAAACATTTGCTGAGTGCTGACCCAGAGTCCCCTCTCCATCTCCAATTACTTTTTGAGACAGAAAACTTTAAAAACATTTAGTGAAAAATGAAGGGAGAGAGGCATGGGGAAGAATCAGAAAAGAGCATCTCCTGTGACTTTCCTTTGTTTTGTTATTCAAGTACTGAATAGAAGTCTTCTGCTCCCATTACCTTGCTTTCCACCAGGGGTTAACTACTGTTCTTAGGTTTGCACACATGATTTCATTGTCCTTGCAGAAAACAGTCTTCTGAGACTATATTGTCTGTATTTATATTTATATCTACATCTATCTATCATCTCTATATCCAGACGTACGTACTGCCTGGTTTTGCCCTGTATACTTTTAATCTTTTTAAGAAAAACAGTATGGCACTTATATAGAACTTCTGTAACTGGGTTGTATCAACAACTCACTTGTTTATAAAAAACGACCTCTCAGATTCAAAAAGACATATGCACCCCTATGTTTATCACAGCACTATTTACAACAGCCAAGATATGGAAGCAACCTAAGTGTCCATCAATAGATGAATGGATAAAAAAGATGTGGTACATATACACAATGGAACACTATTCAGCCACAAGAAAGAAACAAATCCTACCATTTGCAACAACATGGATGGAGGAGAGGGTATTATGCTCAGTGAAACAAATCAGGCAGAGAAAGACAAATATCAAATGATTTCCCTCATTTGTGGAGTATAGATGATTCATTTTTATCTCTGAGTAATATTCTGTCATTTGAATATACCACAAAAGTACAATAGTATTTCCAGGTTAGACTCAGGAAAGGAATGGTTAGGTGAGACAGTAGTCACATGTTCTAGTTTCTGACATAACATCAAGTTATTTTCTAATGTGGTGGTACCAATTTACACTCCCATTGGCAGTATCTAGCAGATCTTCTGGTTTCAAATTTCCTCCAATGCTTTGTATTATCAGATTTCTTAATCTTTTCCAAACTACCTGATATAAAATGGTATCACTTTATAATGTTAATTTGGATTTCTCAGGCTACTAATTTAATTTAGCATTTTTTCATATGTTTATTAATGATTAATCTACCTTTTCTATGAAAAGACTATCCATGTCTTTTGTACATAGTTCTTTTGAACTTTACTTTTTTGCCAAAGATATTGATGTATTTGCAATTTTGATTCTTGTTTATATATATGGGAAATACCTCATTCCAGATAAAAGCTTGTTCTTCCATTATCTTTATGGTAATTTTATTAACAGAAATTTCTAGTTTTAATATCATTGAACTCATCAATCTTTTATGCCTAACACATTTTATTACCTTGTTTAGAAAAATCTTTCCCTGTCCTGAATTCATAAAGATATTCCCCTATATAGATTTCTAAAAGCTTTGCCTTTAATCTCTGTGGAATTTATTTATTTACTTATTTTTGGTTGGTATGAAGATTCAATTCCAGTTTTACCATATTAATAAGCAATTAACTCAGCACCACTTATTGAACAGTTAGTTCTCTCCAGTCATTACTGGAGAAATTATTCACAATGTTACCTGAATCACAATCAAGAGACCACAGATACGTAGGTCTCATTCTGGGCTCCTAATTCTGATCCACAGCCTTTTGTCTGCCCTATCCACTTCCTTGATTACTATACACATCCTTGATTACTATAGCTTTATCGTAAGTCTTCATATTAGGTAGACTATGTGCCACATTAATTACTTCTTCAGGAGAGTTTTTGCTATGCTTGCCCCTATACCCTTCCACATATATTTCAGAATCACTTGGTCAAGTTCCTGTGAAAGTACTCTATGGAATTTGATTTGGTTTTCCTTGATCATTATGTAGATATCAGTCTGTGGAGAACTGATAAGGCATGAATTTTAATCTTCCTATTTAAGACTGCATATATATCACTTATTTAGTTCCCCCCTTGAAAAACTTATAAAATTTTTCCAGGAAAGTGTTGTTTACTTTTGTTATATATATTTTTCTTTAGCAATTTATGTGTCTAGATTCTACTGTAAATGGTATTTTTGGGGGGAAGAAGGATAGTTTCTAATGTAGACAATCATGCCATTTACAATAAAACAGTTTGGTTTCTTCCTTTTCACTCATTATAATTATCTTTCTTGTTTTATTGAATTAGACAATATCCCAAAAGCAATCTTGAATAAAATGAGCATTTTTGTCTTGCTCTTGATTTTAAAAGAGATACTTCTATGTCTCATAGCCTTTATTAGTTTAAGGAAATATGTTCATTTTTGTCCTTGTTTCCAAGAGTTTTTTTTTTTTCATTATGATTAGGTGTTGAATTTTATCAATTTTAATTCTGCCTCTAGTAAAATGATTACATAGTTTTCAATCTCATCATTTACTATTATGGTGAACTACATTAGTAGATTTCAATGGCAAATTAATTCTTGCACTTTTAAAATTAACCCAATCTCATCATTGGATTCAGTTTGTTAGTATTTCGTATAGTAATTTTACATCTGTATCCATGTATGAGACTGGTCCATATCTTTCTTTTTCATAATGATTTTTCTAATTTTAAAATTAAATAATAAGTTAGGGGTGTACCTCCTTTTTTATTCTTTGGGAAAAAATTAAGATTGAAATTCTTATCTGCTTAATTCAGAAAATCCTTTTTGTGCTATATGCCCCTGAAGGACTTCATTGGACCAGATTAAGGTATATAGTCTATAAGTGTTTGGACATGTTATGACCTCAATACTAAGTCCTAAGGGGTTTCTTCTAATGTAGTAGGAGATGAATGAGGAAATTCTGATCTGTCCCAAGAGGAAAGAAAACGTGACCTAGAGTTTAGGAATTGTGTTTACAGTATTCTCTAAACCTGAATCAGTTTAAGAGGTGTATGATAAAGATGTTAAAATTCACAATATAAGAAGTATTAACTGACAGCAGAACCACAATTTATTATCATATTTTGCCAAGAAACATAGCTTTGGGGAATAATTTCTGGTGTATTTTCTCCTTTTGTGCACAGTTCTAAAACATGCACATTTTATAAACCAAAATTATCTGTAACATGAAGAGCAAAAACTTGTTCAATAAATATTTTCTTTTGTTTTGCTACCAGTCCCATTTGCAAGCATGAACATCCTTTACAAAGTGAAATGGAAAGGTAGTTTCTCTTCCTTTTCCTTCTCCACCCAATTACCTACAGATAAACTGGGAACTTCAGGGTCAGAGCACACTGCCCACTCCACTCCCCGAACTTAAGAATTATACCACAGATTACCATAGTCATTCAGGGATGCAAATGACCTCAAATCAATGAGACTGAGGGACTTGCCTAAATGATACTATGTTGTTTTAAAATGAAAAACCATCATATCTCAATACAATGTGGTAATGTCTACGTATGAATACAATCAATGGTAGCTGGATATTCAGGACAAATTAATCTTTTATTCATTTATTTATTCTTCAACAACATATATCAGTCACTATAGTTAAGGCACTGAGCTATGTAATATGCAGGAAATGTAAATAAAATATTCCATTAAGTAAGCATTTATTAAGCACCTTAAGTCACAAGGCATCATGTTAAACATTGTGAAAATTATGAAGTTAAGAGAGCATCATGGCTTTGATGACCTTAGAAAGAATATTGCTCTCAACATGTTTATAATCTAGCATTTTTATTCACAATATGCATACCAAAGGATTTAAAAAATTTGCTGAGTTATATGTTAGTAAAATTTAATTTTCTCTTTTATTTTGTCTGAGCTGATCCTGTATTGATAATAAGCTTTTATTGATTCAACTCCTGTTTACCAACTCAGTGAATAAATGTGTTTAACAGTAGCCTGCACAAAAAAAGATCCTGCAGCTAAGGAAAATATTTGACATTGTTACATGGGAAGTTTTCTAATGGGTTGATTTCACTACTGAGTGCAAAGTAGGAGTTGGAGATATAGATAAACTAATTACTTTAGATCTCCTTTAGGAAGTGACTCTACCCCAATGTGTTTAGAATTCCCCTTCATTGCCATATCACATAGACCAAAGACAGTCACAAAAGACAGAGAGTATATCAAAGGATACATAAGACTGACAGGTACTTGACACTTGGAGGACTTGGATTAGGGAGAACTGCAAGGCCAGGCAAGCGGACAGCAGGCACTCCAGGGTGACATGCAAGGCAAGCAGCTAACATTATGCAGAGCAGTGTGAAAAGCACAAATCTCAGTAGGAATCAGTTGGCAATGCCTACCTGAAAGATGCAAAGATAAAGAACTATTTCCTAATAGTAACAAAGACTCTGGTACAAGAAAATGACAAATCTCAACTTAGACTTTTGGGTCAAGATTTGGGTAAGACACCCAGAAAAGAGTCAACAAAACTTGAAAAAGTTTTCAACAATTTCTACTAAGAACTAGAAATGTCCTTTCCAAACTCTTTTAAATATTCCTTATTGTTCTGTATGTTAATACTTACTAAATGTATCATAAATAATGTTATTCTTGGCGGACAGTGTGCATCATTTTCAGCAAATTATATTTTGCTGTTTCAATATTCTTTAATAAATGACTGCTTCAGGTTTTGCTATAAATTAATATAAGAACTGGGTAAACAACCCCAACAATTTAACCAAAAGTATTTGCTAAGAGAGAGAAAAACTAGGAATACATCACCCCATACAGAATGTTACTTTAATGAGATTTACTTCTGTCTGAAGTACGTGAAGAGGGTCTGTATTAGCCTCTCTAGATTTTTATGACCAAAATAACAAGGCAACAAGGAATACTTGTGGAGATCTTTCCTTGTCTATAACCGAACCCAGTAGGTTAACGTATGATTGAGCATGACACACTTCAGAAACAACTATAAACAGCATTATTTAACATCAGGGGAAGATGAAGCACAAACTTTTTTCCCCAGCTGTATTGAGATATAATTCCCATCTAAACATAAATTATTTTAAAGATAGAAAACTGATGTTTAAATTCTTTCACATGGAATTATCCAGTAAAACTAACTGGTCATTCTTAAAGGAGAGACCTGGAATTGTTTTTAAAAATGAAATTACTACAGGGACTTACTTTGGTAAACAGTCAACTTGGGTTGGAAGTCTTGTTACTCTTTTCCTTTCCTGGGACATGACTGGCAGGCACTTATCAAAAGGATTGTATACTGAATGTAGATCCATGCAATCAAATCTTGATCTGTGCAATGTTCATTTTGACAAAGTACTTGGCCTAGAACCTAATTAACTAATCTCCAAGACCAAGTCAAATCTGGGGAAGGGCAATCAGATTTTCCTTTTGTTTGAAACTGATATATAAACAATGAAATAGTGATGTCTAAAGCTTCAGAATAAATAAAAGGTAGCCATACTATGAATGACATTTGGCTGTTTAAGGACTTCCTAATGAAGTTATCACTGACCAATTAATAGTGTAGGAACCCAATTTGAATCTCTCAAAAGTTTCCAATTTTCTTCTTACATTACTTGTAAACCTGCCATTTTATCCATGGGAGAGAGATAAAAATATGCAAGAGCTCTGACAGTGGTCATAGAGATTTTAATCTACCACATTAGGCAGTCTTGATCACACTTACATGTGGCAGATTTTTCAGAGAAATCGCTAACTGCAGGACCAGAACAAAATAACAGAGTGGGTGAAGACACAGACTCTAGAACAGGTGAAATCTGTGCTTCTTGGTCTGGTCTCCAACAGGAGTTCATTGTTCAAGCTTTGGGCAAATCACTGGATCCTTCCATACTAGATCTGCAAAAAACAAGTGCAACCAAAGATTCTGTACTCTTGTTTCCAAAACATTTTGACTCAAAACATTTGTGTACAAAAAGAAGTATGGGTATAAAAACATAAAAAGACATGGGTTTTAGCCCCGGTCCTGCCATTCAAATCTTACTTGGAAGCTTCGCAGGAACCCAAGCCACTCATGGGCCCTCTCTGGGAAGGGTCTGCTCTGGCTGATGGTTGTGGCCCCCAAGAGCTCTGAGTTGTGTGGAGAAGAGAGGAGATGCCTCCCAGCCTACAGAACAGAAGACCAGCTGCATCCAGCAACAGACACCAGGGCACTGTGCAGTCAGGTCCCCCTCAGAGCCACACGTAGACTTAAGCACACTGGGACCTTCTGCAATAAACCTGCTCTCCCCATCTGTGTGTCCATTGCACACACCATGGCAGCATGTGCAGGGACTTGGTAAACTCTGCAGCTGGGATTGCCACCCGTCACCCTGCCCTCCCTATAAAAACACCTCAAAAAGACATTTTAACAGGATCAGGTGGAGACCACTCAGGGTAGTTTTTCAAAGCTCTGGAACCAGACTGCCTGGGTTCCAAATCCAGATCTGCCCCCAGCTAACGTGAGACGCCAGATCACTAGCTGATGCACTGATATCTCCATGCCTGGCCCACGCCCCTGTAAAATGGGAATAATGGTGCTGCCAGTGCTTAACAGATGGTTATGAGGATCGAGTGTGTTAACACAGGTGAAGGAAGCCCCAGGACAGTGTCTACACCCACGAAGTACTTGGCGAACACTGGAAGATAAATAGCATGCAGAGATACTGCTTTCTCTCTTTTCCTGTCAGGTTTCTGAAAACCCCTTCCCCAAACTAAAAATATCCTACATGAAAGGGAGCTCAGATAAGTGCTGTCTTTGGTATTGTGCTCATGGCCGCCCAGGTATGCAACTGGGCACACTCACTTTACAGCACTGGGTAATGGTGGGGCAGAATGCAGGGAGGAGACTGACTTCCTGAGGTGAGCCAGCTAGTTCCTGCAGGCCTCAGCTACAACTCTGGGCTCCTGTGGGCCTAGAGTGGATCTTTTTGGGAGACATTAACTTGAAAAATGAGAGGGGGAAAAAAAAAACAAGAAAATGAACGTCACTGCCAATGACTATAGACTTATCTCTTCAACCTCTTTTTCCAATGATGTGAGTCCATCCAACGGAAGGATCATGTTACCTATGGCAGGGGACTGATAAAACAGCAGCTTGTTTTTGCATACATATCCGCACAGGCTTCTGGGGACAGGGAGTAAGGGCACTCACATGGTACGTTTTTTTTGTTTTGTTTTGTTTTATTTTGGTATCATTAATCTAAAATTACATGAGCAACATTATGGTTACTAGACTTCCCCCATCATCAATTCCTGGCCACATACTCCATTACAGTCACTGCCATCAGCATAATAAGATGCTATAGAATCACTAATTGTCTTCTCTGTGCTGTACAGCTGTCCCCGTGCCCCCCCATAGATACGTCTGCTAATTGTAATGCCCCTTTTGCCTCTGAGTTCCTCTCTTTCCACCCATCCTCCCCAGTACCTTTCCCTTTGGTAACTATTAGTCCATTCTTGGGTTCTGTGAGTCTGCTGCTGTTTTGTTCCTTCAGTATTTTTCTTTGTTCTTATACTCCACATATGAGTGAAATAATTTGATACTTCTCTTTCACCACCTGGCTTATTTCACTGAGCATAATACCCTCTAGCTCCATCCATGGTGTTGCAAATGGTAGGATTTGTTTTCTTCTTATGGCTGAATAATATTCCATTGTATATATGTACCACTTCTTATCCATTCATCTACTGATGGACACTTAGGTTGCTTCCAATTCTTGGCTATTGTAAATAGTGCTGCCATAAACATAGGGGTGCATATGTCTTTTCCAAACTGGGCTCCTGCATTCTTAGGGTAAATGCCTAGGAGTGGAATTCCTGGGTCAAATGGTATTTCTATTTTTAGTTTTTTGAGGAACCTCCATACTGCTTTCCACAATGGTTGAACTAATTTACATTCCCACCAGCAGTGTAGGAGGGTTTCCCTTTCTCTGCATCCTTGCCAACATTTGTTGTTGTTTGTCTTTTGGATGGTGGCCATCCTTACTGGTGTGAGGTGATATCTCATTGTGGTTTTAATTTGTATTTCTCTAATGATTAGCAATGTGGAGCATCTTTTCATGTGTCTGTTGGCCATCTGAATTTCTTCATTGGATAAGTGTCTGCTCAGCAACTCTGCCCATTTTTTAATTGAATTATTTGCTTTTTGGTTGTTGAGGTGCATGGGCTCTTTATATATTTTGGATGTCAACCCTTTATCGGATCTTTCATTTATGAATATATTCTCCCATACTGAAGGATGTCTTTTTGTTCTATTGATGGTGTCTTTTGCTGTACAGAAGCTTTTCAGCTTGATAGAGTCCCACTAGTTCATTTTTGCTTTTGTTTCCCTTGCCTGGGGAGATATGTTCATGAAGAAGTTGCTCATGTTTATGTCCAAGAGATCTTTGCCTATGTTTTTTTCTAAGAGTTTTATTGTTTTATGACTTACATTCAGGTCTTTGATAACATTTTCAATTTACTTTTGTGTATGGGGTTAGACAATGACCCAGTTTCATTCTCTTACATATAGCTGTCCAGTTTTCCCAACACAAGCTGTTGAAGAGGCTGTCATTTCCCCATTGTATATCAATGGCTCCTTTATCATATATTAATTGACCACATATGTTTGGGTTAAAGTCTGGAGTCTCTATTCTGTTCCACTGGTCTGTGGGTCTGTTCTTGTGCCAGTACCAAATTGTCTTGATTACTGTGGCTTTGTAGTAGAGCTTGAAGTTGGGAAGCGAGATCCCCCCTGCTTTATTCTTCCTTCTCAGGATTGCTTTGGCTATTTGGGGTCTTTTGGGGTTCCATATTGAATTTTAGAACTACTAGTTCCAGTTTGTTGAAGAATACTGTTGGTATTTTTATAGGGATTGCAGCGAAGCTCTAGATTGCTTTAGGCAGGATGGCCATTTTGACAATATTAATTCTTCCTAGCCAAGAGCATGGGATGAGTTTCCATTTGTTAGTGTCCTCTTTAATTTCTCTTAAGAGTGTCTTGCAGTTTTCAGAGTATAGGTCTTTCACTTCCTTGGTTAGGTTTATTCCTACGTATTTTACTCTTTTTGATGCAAATGTGAATAGAATTGTTTTCCTGATTTCTCTTTCTCCTAGTTCATCATTTGTGTATAGGAATGCCACAGATTTCTGTGTATTAATTTTGTATCCAGCAACTTTGCTGAATTCAGATATTAGTTCTAGTAGTTTTGGAGTGGAGTCTTTAGGGTTTTTTATGTAAAACATTGTGTCATTTGCAAATAGTGACAGTTTAACATCTTCTTTACCAATCTGGATGCCCGTATTTCTTTGTTTTGTCTGATTGCCGTGGCTAGGACCTCCAGTACTATGTTGAATAAAAGTAAGGAGAATGAGCATCCCTGTCTCATTCCCGATCTTAGGTGGAAAGCTTTCAGCTTCTCACTGTTGAGTATGATGTAGGCTGTGGGTTTGTCATGTATGGCCTTTATTTTGTTGAGGTACTTGCCCTCTATACTCATTTTGTTAAGAGTTTTTGTCATGAGTGGATGTTGAATTTTGTCGAGTGATTTTTCAGCATCTATGGAGATGATCATGTGGTTTTTGTCCTTCTTTTTGTTGATGTGGTGGATGATATTGATGAATTTTTGAATGTTGTACCATCCTTGCATCCCTGAGGTGAATCCCACTTGATCATGGTGTATGATCCTCTTGATGTATTTTTGAATTCAGTTTGCTAATATTTTCTTGAGTATTTTTGCATCTATGTTCATCAGGGATATTGGTCTGTAATTTTCTTTTTTTTGTTGGGTCTTTGCCTGGTTTTGGTATTAGAGTGATGCTGGCTTCATAGAATGAGTTTGGAAGTATTCCCTCCTCTTCTATTTTTTGGAAAACTTTAAGGAGAATGGTTATTATGTCTTCTCTGTATGTATGATAAAATTCAGAAGTGAATCCATCTGGCCCAGCAGTTTTGTTCTTGTGTAGTTTTTTGATTACCAGTTCAATTTTGTTGCTGGTAATTGGTCTGTTTTTTTCTTTTCCTTCCTGGGTCAGTCTTGGAAGGTTGTATTTTTCTAGGAAGTTGTCCATTTCTTCTATGTTCTCCAGCTTGTTAGCATATAGATTTTCATAGTATTCTCTAATAATTCTTCGTGTTTCTGTGGGGTCTGTCGTGATTTTTCCTTTCTCATTTCTGATTCTGTTTATGGTTGTAGATTCTCTTTTTCTCTTAATAAGTCTGACTAGGGTCTTATCTATTTTGTTTATTTTCTCAAAGAACCAGCTCTTGGTTTCACTGATTTTTTCTATTGTTTAATTCTTCTCAATTTTATTTATTTCTTCTCTGATCTGTATTATATCCCTCCTTCTGCTGACTTTGGGCCTCATTTGTTATTCTTTTCCCAGTTTCAATAATTGTGACTTTAGACTATTCATTTGGGATTGTTCTTCCTTCTTTAAATAAGCCCAGGTTGCTATAAACTTTTCTCTGTGAACTGCCTTCACTGCGTCCCACAGAAGTTGGGGATTTGCGCTACTGTTGTCATTTGTCTCCGTATATTGCTTGATCTCTGTTTTTATTTGGTCATTGATCCATTGATTATTTAGGAACATGTTGTTAAGCCTCCATGTGTTTGTGAGCCTTTTTTTCTTTGTATTTATTTCTAGTTTTATACCTTTGTGATTTGAGAAATGGGTAGAATTTCAATCTTTTTGAATTTATTGAGGCTCTTTTTGTGGCCTAGTATGTCGTCTATTCAGGAAAATGTTCCATGTGCACTTGAGAAGAATGTGTATCCTGCCGCTTTTGGGTGTAGAGTTCTGTAGATGTCTGTTAGGTCCGTCTGTTCTAGTGTGTTGTTCAGTGTCTCTGTGTCCTTACTTATTTTCTGTCTGGTTAATCTGTCCTTTGGCATGATCAGTGTGTTGAAGTCTCCTAAAATGAATGAATTGCATTCTATTTTCTCCTTTAATTCTGTTAGTATTTGTTTCACATATGTCAGTGCTCATGTGTTGGGTGCATACATATTTGTAATGGTTATATCCTATTGTTGGACTGCCCCTTTATCATTATGTAATGTCCTTGTTTATCTCTTGTTACTTTCTTTGTTTTGAAGTCTACTTTGGCTGATACAAGTACTGCAACACCTGCTTTTTTCTCCCTATTGTTTGCGTGAAATATTTTTTTCCATCCCTTGACTTTTAGTCTGTGTATGTCTTTGGGTTTGAGGTGAGTCTCTTGTAAGTAGCATATAGATGGGTCTTGCTTTTTTATCCATTCTGTTACTCTGTTTCTTTTGATTGGTGCATTTAGTCCATTTACATTTAGGGTGATTATCAATAGATATGTACTTATTGCCATTGCAGGCTTTGGATTTGTGGTTACCAAAGGTTCAAGGGTAGCTTCCTTACTATCTAACCGCCTAACTTAACTCTCTTATTAACCTATTATAAACACAGTCTGTTAATTCTTTATTTCTGTCCCTTCCTATTCTCCCTCCTCCATTCCTTAAATTTTAAGTGTTTTATTCTGTACTTTTTTGCATTTGTTTTGACTACTTTTGTGGATAGTTTATTTTAATTTTTGCCTTTAGTTAGTATTTGGTTGGTCTGCTTTCTTTGCTGTGATTTTATTTCCTCTGGTGACATCTCTTTAGCCTTAGGAGTGCTTCCATCTAGAGCAGTCCCTTTAAAACATCCTGTGGAGGTAGTTTGTGGGAGGCAAATTCCCTCAACTTTTGCTTGTCTGGAAATTATTTAATCCCTCCTTCACATTTAAATGATAATTGTGGTAGATACAGTATTCTTGGTTCAAGGCCCTTCTGTTTCATTGCATTAAATATATCATGCCATTGTCTTCTGGCCTCTAAGGTTTCTGTTGAGATGTCTGATGATAGCCTGATGGGTTTTCCTTTGTAGGTGATCTTTTTTCTTTCTCTGGCTGCCTTTAATACTCTGTCCTTGTCTTTCATCTTTGCCATTTTAATTATTATATGTCTTGGTGTTGTCCTCCTTGGGTCCCTTGTATTGGGTGATCTGTGGGCTTCCATGGTCTGAGAGGCTATTTCCTTCCCCAGCTTGGGGAAGTTTTCAGCAATTACTTCTTCAAAGACACTTTCTATCCCTTTTTCTCTCTTCTTCTTCTTCTGGTACCCCTATAATGTGAATATTGTTCCATTTGGATTGGTCACACAGTTCTCTTAATATTCTTTCATTCTTGGAGATCCTTTTATCTCTCTCTGCCTCAGCTTCTCTGGATTCCTGTTCTCTGATTTCTATTCCATTAACAGTCTCTTGCACCTTGTCCAGTCTGCTCTTAAAGCCTTCTATTGATTGTTTCATTTCTGTAATGTCTCTCCAGACTTCGTCCCTTAGCTCTTGCATATTTCTCTGCAGGTCCATCAGCATGGTTATGACTTTTATTTTGAATTCTTCTTCAGGAAAATTGGTTATATGTATCTCACCAGGCCCTTTCTCTGGGGTTGTCTGAGTGATTTTTGACTGAACCAGATTCTTGTGCCTTTTCATGGCAATACAAGTGGTCGCAGGCAGGTGGTGTGTGTGTCAACTGGGAGAACAAAGTCCCTTCCTGCTTGCTGGTCACCTTGCCCTTCTCCACTGCCTGTGCTGTCTACCCGCACACCAGGAGCAGTCTCTGGGATAATCTCCTGAGGTGCTGTGGGAAGAGCATCCCTCAGTATAGCCTAGCACACTGCACAGGGTTTGCAGCCATGGCTGGTGTGTTCTCCTGTGAGAATCGCACCCCTCATGCCTTCCGGTCCTTGCTCTGGCTTTCACTGTCTGTGCCATCTACCCGCATACTGGGAGCAGTCTCTGGGATAATCTCCTGAGCTGCCATGGGCGGGGTGGCCCTCAGGATAGCCTAGCACACTGCGGGGGTTTGCAGCTATGCGGCTGTGTTTTCCTGTGAGAATAGCACCCTTCTGTGCCTTCCAGACCTTGCTCCAGCTTCTGCCGCATGTGCTGTCTGCCTGCACACTGGAAGTAGTCTCTGGGATAATCTCCTGAGCTGCTGTGGTGGGGCAGCCATCAGGATAGCCTAGCACACTGTGTGGGGTGGCAGATGTGCTGGGTGTGTTCTCCTGCAAGATTGGCACCCCTTTGTGCCTTCCAGACCTTGCTGTGGTTTCCTGTCTGGCCCGGTTAGCTGTGTGCTGGGAGGAGACTCTGTGTAGTTGCTGTGGGTGGGGCTGTTCTCCAGCTGCTCTGCAGCTGTGGTGTGTCAGCTGGTCTGCTTGCAGTGCCAGCTAGGGGGAATGAATGGTAGGCTGCTTATTGCCGTGAGGGGCTTCAGGGCTGCATTACCCCCCAGGGGTTAGTGAGCCTGAAGTTCCTCAAAACTCCCAGCCTGCTGGGCTGAGGGTGCTGGGACAATTTTGTCCAACTGTTGAGCCCTTGTCCCTTTAAGACTTTTAAAAAGTGCTCACTTTTCTTTTGTCCCAGGGGAGCTGGCTGTGGGGACCCACTTGCAGTCTCTATCTCAGATTTTACTTTTCCATTTCTCTAATATCAAGTACACCATGCAATGTGTGTCTCTGCTCCCAGTGCAGATTACTAGGGCTGGTTATTTAGCAGTCCTGTGCTTCCACTCCCTCCCCACTGTGATTCTTTTCCTACCACTGGTGAGCTGGGGTGGGGGGAGTGCTCGGGTCCTGCCAGGTCACGGCATTGTATCTTACCCTTTTCATGAGATGCTGAGTTCTCACAGCTGTAGATGTAGCCTGGCTTTTGTACTGTATCTTCTGGTCTCTCTTTTAGGAATAGTTGTATTTGTTGTATTTTCAAAAATACATATGGTTTTGGGAGGAGATTTCAGCCCCTCTACTCACGCCACCATCTTGAGCCCCCTCCACGGTAGGGTTTTAAGGTCCCTTTCCCAAAAGAAAACAGAAAACCATAGCAACAAGCAACTTCACTCCCACTTAATCACTGTATTTAAAATAACATAACCAGGAACATTTAGAAAAACTAAGTAACATCTCTCCTTTAGCTTACAGGTATTTTCTTGGGTGGTTAAGTGGTGTATTGCAAAATTTTCTTATCACATCTCTGCAACTACATAGGTCAAACAAGCTGGTCTGGTTCCATGAACTTGAGTTTTGTTAACCAAAACTCAAGAGTTAGACTACAGGATCTCTACAGATTGGCATCCATCATTCTGTTCAAATAGGAAGGTAACAGGAGGTTTATATGTCAAATATCACACCAGAACACTTATGAAATTTTTCCCCAAAGCAGTTTAGAGAAGGAGAGTTGAAAGGGAGAGAGAGAGAGCCAGTGGCACTTGGAATCTGAGCAGGAGCGGGTGGGGTGGGGTCTCGACACCAGGCCTGACTCACTGGTTTGCTTAGATCTAATCACATTTCCTGTGTGAAAATGGTTGCTTTTTCCCTCCTATTCGTCTTCCTCTGCCTAGTTTTCTTTTCCTGTGTAGCCTGAGCCACTGTCTGAGAAGATGAGCAGAGATTAAGTTCCCATTACGAAGTATCACGTAGGAGCAAGAAACATTGGGTGTGTGTGTTTTGGGGTGGTAGCGAATCTGTATTTTGAAGGAGGATGGGGGCAGCAATAGAGGACAGAGTAGGGATGGAGCTAATGATGACCATTATAATGTTACCTGTTACAGCAGAACTCAAAATGTACTAGAGTTGACAAGAACATCCTGCCACAATAAAACCCGACAGAAGCACAATGTGATTTACTCCCCTGGAACAGAGTCATGGGATAGTTAGGGTTAACCGAGAAAAGGTTTGGAGACAGAGAATTCGAGATTGACCAGCATTCTGAAGGAAAGCAGGTTCACATCAGGGAGAGGAGGGGCCAAACCATCTCCATCTGTCTTGAGCTGGGTGCACAAATGGCCCAGAGGGAGTGACAGGAGTCTTGGGCAGGTCACCCATCTAGGTCAAGTCTGTAGCCACTGTCTTTCTGCTCCACCAGCCCTCAGGAGTCCTGCATGCTAGATGTTAAATAACTAACTAGCAAACTCAGAGGCTGCAAAAAAAAAAAAAAAAATGCTGTCCTTACCACTGAGGCTGGGAAAAGTGGAGAATGGGAGGTGGCAAAGCATCAAGTTTTTATTCAGAGTTTGCTGCTTCCCTGTCCCTGCTCAGTGTGCTAGCAGAAAAGAATGGTAAACTTCAACTTGGTTTGGGAAATTGGGGAGGTGAAATTTTTCTTCCAAGCTTCATTCTTAGCTGAGTGCTGTGAGGTCCATGGGGCTCAGAGAGCCAGATTTTTCCTGATTAAGCAGACTGTTCCTTGGGGTGAATGGCATTCTAATACATGCCAGTTACTCTTGAGCAAGACCAGTCTCAGTTCCCTTCCTGCAGAAATGGTCTATCATGCTAAGCCTTGGTTTGCTAATTCTAATTTACCTTCTGGTGCAATAATTATATGGAATCTCCTTCATCACTTCCAGTCTAAATCTTCACTCCTGGCCATGAAAAAAAAAAGGTTTCCTATTTTTCACCAGAAATTGACCTTTTTCCAAAAACATAAATATGCAAAATCAAGTGCCTGCTAAGGTGGATAATGCAGCAGCTTCTCCAACAGTTCAGTTTCTGTTAGAGAAAAGACGTTGGGATTTTCTTTGCCATAGTACAGGCTTGTCCCTACTCTCTTGTCTGGCTCCTAGTGGGTGCTCAGTAAATATACATACAAAAAAACCTGTATCATTATTATGTGTTGTGAGCAAAGGAAATTTCACACACTTTATATACTATTTTTATGTGCATAAGAAGATATGCCACATAAAATTATCATCATGGGATGCTCCAGAGACAAATCACTTGGACTTCCACATCTGATGTTTAACCAAACATAGAAACTTTGTTGTGGATTTATTTCATCCTTAAAATGATTGAATAAACTATTTTGCAAAAGAATGGAACTGAACAATGTTGATTTCTCTTGGCCAAATGTTTCAGTAATAATTAATTTTTCAAATGAAGTTGGAGGACACATTCTTTGCCCAGTATCCCCAAAGAGATAACCCTGTGTCTCTTTTTTTCTGAATTTGCTACTTCCAGTTTTCTGACATCGTATGTGTTTGTTCATTTATTCCCCAAGTCTTTATTGAGCCTCTCAGCATGGAAATAAAGTAGAAGGAACATTCCTGAATCTGAAATTGAATCTAACTGTCCAACAGCAAATGCATATCAGCACAATCTTGGTACAAAACAACATAAAACATATGAAAGTGAAAGTGTATGTTGTATGACATGAAAATTTTGAAACATGATGATAAACTAGGCAGGAAAGTTTTTGCTCCTTAAAAAACAAAACCAAACAAGAAAGAGTGCACTAATAGTCATCTCCTTTGTTCAAAATAAGATTTTTTATTATTTATGCTTTAGTAAATATGAAGAAGCATGGAATCAAATGGGTGTTCATTTTTACAGCCATAGCAGCAATAATCAGAACACTTCTGGAAAGACTTAGAGGACTGCTTTCATGGTTAGTAAAGTGGCAATTAGTAAAGTGAGTGACACCTAACACACATAACCCCCAGTAAATGCCTAGCTGGGCTTCCAGCATCCATCTCACCAGCCTTCCAGCCCATTTGCAAGGTGGCCCAGGGGAAAGTTGCCACAGAAGTTTATTATTTACCTCTGAGAACATCAACATGTATCAACTGATACATTCTTGTAATCTCTCACTTTGTCATCTCTGTTACTATTAAAAACTAAGAGAGTATAGAAAATTCACTTTTTATAAAGTATTCTCAGGTATGAGAAGTTGTACACTTGAAATCCCATCTCAAAATACACTTCCCAGGGATGCCCTCTCTAGTTCTCTCCAAATTCTGATCTTCCTCTACTCTCTGTACCCTCAGGTGGATATTAGTTGGTTTTTAATACCATTTCACATGTGATTTGTTGCTCAAGAACTGTGAATTCAATTCATGGACATCTCTCTAAGAGAGAACCACAGGCTCCAGAAAGGCGGGGCCCTTCCTGTCACAAAATAAGGCCACATATCTTACAGTGCAGTGCTTTGTACCCATGTCAAATGAGTGCTTGTTAGAACAGAGACTTTCCCCACAGCTAGAAACTCCGTTATGAGTCATTCCCTCCAGTTCCATGGTTCTCAATCTTGGCTATACATTCAAGTGACTTTGGCATTTAAAAGACTGCAATGTTTGGGTCCATGACCGAAGACTGTGCATGAAGTGTCCGGATACCTCCCGAACTTCGGGGTTTTCCCAGGTCCGCCGGTGTTCCATTGTCAGCCACGGCTGAGGGCCAGTGCTCCTGCGGCACTCCTCAGACTGCCCTGAGAAAAGTCAGCTGGAAGCTTATTATCTACACAGATCACCAAGGCTGTCCTATCAACTTCATTCAGGGGGGTCTGAGAAAGTCTCCCCATATGTAATCTAATCACCTCCCTCCAGGAATTCTCATCATCAGGGAATATGGGGAAGCAGAGACGGTCCACAGCTTCCCGGAAAGCAATGAGGTGCACTATTGCCACCTCATATTCATTAGTGGGACATTATTTTCATTCTGCCTTCAAGGCCCTTTTCCCCAGTGAATTCAGACATAAGCTGCGCTAACACGCAATTGGGCAGCAAGGGAAGCAGTGGTGGGGGGAGACAGCAGAGTGTGAGTCCAAGTTACAGCTTCTGGAAGCAAGGGTAATGGTTGGCAGGTGTTCGTGTCTGCTTTGTTATTACACACAATGAGTCACAACTGGTCACAGCTGGTGCCAACTGTGATGCATCCACTACACAACAGTCCTTTTATTCAATGCCCTGGTAGCTATTCTACACCAGGCTCCCCTGCCCCACAGTTTGCTAAGCCTACAATCATTTGAACTTCACTACACATGGTACAAGCACTCAGTAGCATGGTTTCAACAGTCATCTCAAATGCCCGTAACTTTGGGGAAATACTCCAGCTGTGGCTGGATTCAACGGCTCCCTCTCCCGAAAGGTCCAGGTGGGTGAGCAGGCAGAGCTGCTCCACAGACTGCAATCATTTTGGAAATTGCTATTTCTCATGGCTGCTCTTTTGGACCTTGTGAAAAATGGTATTTGCATTTGAGTTTAGGAAAGGTTCCTTTTCTTTCTTTAAATCCTCATAAAAAATGATACATTTTAACCTGTCCTTTGCTTAGATGCAGAATTAAATCTTATCCAGATGGAGGCACTCTTCTACCTTCAAAGGGTTACAGGTGTGCACAGATCCCTGGGGAGGGCCTTGAAGTAGCAGGAGACCCCAGATGACTGGCCTCCAGCCATAAATGCTTATCATTTCCAGGTGAGCTATGATGGCAAAACTTTGGGAAGTGCTGCTTAAAGAGCCTTCCTGGTAAGTTAAATGCTGAGCAGTAGATGTAACGTGCATGAGAAGCATAAAGACTTCATCACTGATAAATATTGAAATGTTACCTGTTGGTCCAGAATCGTTTAGAAGGCACTGAAGATGAATTCAAAGTCTGTGAGGGGGCCTCTTGGAGGAGCATCTTTCCAGGGTATTGGTACATTCTAGAAAGTACATTGTTTAGTGCTTTCCTCTAAGCCTGCCATGGCTGTCCAAACCTCCCTCAGTAGCCATCCTACTCTGGTTCTATAAATCATTTCACTTCTGGTAAGGCCTCGAGCCAATTGGCTATAATGACATATCAAACTTTGGGTCCCTCATGCCTCTGTCTGATTATATATTCACTACCTTTTAAAAGTCAAGTCCAAGCTATTGAGTACCCTTCAAATTTGGAACCAATTCCCTTGGTAAGGTTTCATCCTTATTAGAATCTGAATAACTGTTGGCACCAGTTCTTTCCTCTTCACATTATTTGCCTAAGTGGGAAAAATTCTTGAGCAGTTACTACTCTCTAATGCAGGTTACACTGAGCAGAACTAATATCAAAGCCTCCATATTGTAAATACAAAAGTTACGTCTCAGTTTTCACAACCAAAGAATGATGCTCCTTAATATTAAAAGGACATCTGCTTTAATAAAACATTTCCCAAACAACATAGAGGTTCTATTCAGACAACAAGATATTGATTGGAAGCTGTCTCTTCCTAAAAATGCTCAACAATGTAGGCAACAAGAGTCTGTACAATAACTCGATGGGAATCCCTGACAATTGCAGGACTTCTCCAGAACCATCAGATCATTGGCTTTCCATTTGGCCATGCCCTTGTTTCACAGAACACTGGAAAATTCCAGAATCAGATCTAAAGTTTCCTCCTTCTAGCTCATGACAGAGCTCCCCACTAGCTCTCTCTCCCTTGCAAGCTCTCCTAGACAGTGCAAGAGGTGAGCTGGAGGGAAGAGGCAGCTGCCCAGTGCTCAACAGCTAGGTACTTCTTCATGAATTAAAAAAACTCTCTGGGTCTCAGTTTTCCCAGACATGTCACAATAAAAGTAACATATTTTAAATTACTCCAGAAACCAGCAATGACAGGGCTATGTAACTGTAACACAGTGGTCTCCTTACTGTTCAGGTTAAACTAAGTTTGCATGATGATGGCATGGGCTCTGTCACCATATCAATTGTTGGCATAGAAATGTCTCAATGACATAACAATTTTTCAGATGCATTGTCTTCTCAATTCAGCTGCAGCCAGATACTTCTGAGTATCTTTTATTTGCCTGCACTGTCTCAGACAGACAGAGAAAGTATTGAATAATCTTGACTCCTAGACTTTCAACCAGGAGACATAAAGCCAACTTTATTCAATTGATTTAATTTTAGATTCATGTTTGTTTCATTATCTGTGCTGCAGCCAATACCAATCCATAAGAAAACAAGCAAAAAACAACAGCGACAACAAAATTCCCAAAGAGACTCATATGATGCTCCACTGAAAGGAAATGCCACTGAAATAAGCAGCACCTCATTATTAGTTAACATAAACTAAAAGGATATTTCAGTTAGATTCGGTGAGTCGACACTGTTAACTATGATTCAATGCTGCTGCAGCTTGAGCGACTGTTTACAAATATTCAGTTTGTTTTAGTTTGTTACCATATGTTTAACCTATTTAGTCATTATTAAAACATTACAAACATTATTTTTTCTGCTGACACATGCCCCAGAAGTCAAGGAGGTATAGACTCTGACGGAGATTCAGATGTAGAGTCAATCATGCTACAAATAGCATCTCTCCCTTATAACTTTCATAAATGAGGCCTTCTTTCTTTCAATAGTAAAAATCACACTAAATCATACTATTGTGGCAACATATTATTGCAAATCTGAAGTAGAGAATGACCTGATTGATTGGATAAGAAAAATGATTTTTAACTCACTTCTAAAATGCTTGAAGAAGTAATGATCATTTCTATTTCCAAAAACATTTTCCAGATATCATTTTTACAATTAACTTACAGATCAAATATGAACTTTAGGATTGCCTAAAATGCCTGCCAAAAGTTCTGAATATTTCATTGTATTGGTAATAATTTTTCTAGCTACCTTTAGCCTCACTATCTCTTACTGGAAGTACAAAGAGGGTGTAGTCATATGTTGACAGTTTCTACAACTTGCCAGTTATGTGACCTCAGGAAAGTAACTTAACCTTTTTAGGCCTCAGTTTCCTCATCTAAAAAATGGAGAAGACGATAGCACTTACCTCAGAAGGATAATGAAAGGACTAAAGGATAATTTGGGTTATAGCACTTAGTACAATGCTTGTCACATAGTAAGCCTGGGATAAATGTTAGCAGTTAATATTACACAGCTGTTTTATACATAATCCAACACTAAATCACCCATTACTTAATTGGAGGACCTTTTGTTTATCTATTTCATCAATGACAGTGGAACATACCCATTGTCAGAAGAGCTGACATACTGTGGAGTCCATTGAATCACAAGTTCAAAGACTTTGTCCACTGATTCTATAACTTATTAACTCTGAAACTATGTGCAGGTCATTAATATGTCCCTAAGCCTTTGTTCCCTTTATGTGCACAGCAAGGACATAACTTACAGAGAGGTTTGTGATGAAGATGAAATAAAATAACCATATGTACAACTATATTGTAAATTGTACAGAACCTAAGAGATGTGAATTATCGATAACAGATGTTTTAAGTAAAAGGAAATAATGATGAATTGGTGATGATAACCAACAATTATTTGGTGTTTAACATAAGGCACAGTGCTAAGCACTTTAGATGCATTATCTCCTGTCCCTAAGAGTAATCTAAAACCATATAAATGGAATACGGCAGTTTTGCAATCTCTGAATGGTTGAATCATTGATTTAACCTTTTTTTACCTTATTATTTTTTAAAATCAAATTCTGACCAAGTCCCTATAGTTTTGGGAAATGCCTTTGACCTTGTGTCATTGTGCTATTACCTCAAGCTCTGTGACGGACCATTTTACAATGCTACATTAATATGTTAAGAAGTAGCACTACAAATGCATTTATTGCCTTAATCTTGTTGCCTATATTGAGATAAGTTTTTAATAGCTTCTTTATATGTGAGCTGAATACTTTCTTCCTTTTTAAAAAATTGCTTTACATACCCTTTCCAACTGCTGGAAGCTGAAGTGTTTATAGCTGGTTCAAAGGCTAGACTATCAATTTTCTAAATTTAAGGTCAAATTATATTTTCTGTAGACATAAGGATACATAATATCTCTCATATAAAACAGAGATGGTTAAGATGTGTTTGTTATATATGTCCTAATGTTACAAAAGGACTCTGGCCTACCACCTGCATTTACCAGGCTGCATATCGTACAGCTATAGGGGTGCCATTCAGATTGTAATGATTATATATTTATTATGACATGTTTCTGAAAGATAAATTTTTCTAAAATCTCTGAAATATGGGTATAATTTTTCTAACAAAATTAACATTTTATTATAATTTTCTAGTTGATGACAAGTATAATTCAAAAATGGAACCCACTTCTTAATTACATAAAGGCACCCATATGGGTTGTATCTATATAAATATATATGTATTTATGTAAAATACATTTAAATATAACATATAATAAAAATATTTATATATTTGTGAAGTTATACTTATAACTTTTCCTGACTTAGGCCCTCAATCATTTGATCCTCCTCATTAGGTTTAAGTTGTTCTTTTACTATTTTTATTGATTTTTGATCATCTATACTATATTCCATAAAAAGGTCATTGAAGTTCAGTGAGCTGTGTTTTAGATTTGATATCAACTACAAGTTACCCAGGTAGAGGAGATGAGTTCACATCAGTGGTGTGATCCGCCATCACCGTGATAAAGTCACTATCAGGACAGCACAGAAATTTCAGTCCATGGAGACCCAACCTGGTTGATATGTACAGGCAGACAATTTTTACTCTCTACTTCTTGGTTGCTACATTGGAATCAATGGCAGCCATGACAGAGATATTCTGGTACTTCATGAAAAACATAAGCAGGCCTAGGGCCTGATATTATTTTTGATTTTCAGAAAAATATTTTAAGGGGCCAGTGTAGATACTTTTAGGCTGGCCATTTATTTTTTCTGACAGTCTCAGGATTCTTAAGACCACCATAAAATTAGAGCTTTAGTGAAAATTTCTTACTATAATTTTAATCAGAAATCTCAATCACAAAACCTTTTTTAAAAAAATTTGGCTGAACCCCAGTGCTTTGGACAGATTCCATTTTAAGGTTTAAAACATAAAGCTTATAAGGAGCTTATTTCATCT